>NC_057802.1:265994244-266172814 GCF_018294505.1 Triticum aestivum
GAGCCCCGAGCCCGAGCCCGAAGCCCCATCGAACTCCCCGATCCAGATCTCTCTTTGTACGTGAGCGTTGACTTCTCCTCGCCCTCTTTTCTCTAAGTCTGGAATTTCATCAGCATGTGCTCCTGTTCGAGATGCGATAACTCTGTGCATGTAGCTCCGATTCGCGTGTGTAATATGTCAAATTGTTCGCCTCGTGATGCTCTACATTTTGTTCAATTGCACCATGTTCATTAGAGGTCACTGCAATGCCCAAATCTCTGTATGAAGAGGGCTAGTTGCTGTTATTCTCTGGTTCTTGACAGAATTTGGAGATTTGTCATTTTTGTATCATTTAATCTGTGCATCTTTTGAGAATGAGATCTACATATGTTTTGAAGTATGCCATGACATCTTTCCAGTGGTATAGTCCATGTATTTTTGTGATCTCTGTGGTGACTAGCACAAGCATGCAAAGTAGGCTCCGTAATATTTCTGATTTCAGGGACGGTGATTTCTCTAAGTCCTTGTCTGCTGTAATTTTGTTGCCATGTAAACTTGATGCTACAGAGAGATCCATGCATATTTTGGAGATGTTCAGTAAGGATGTTTTGTAGATATTGTTGTAATCGATCCATTCCTGCCTTTGTTTGCAATTATGGAGTGTCATAGCATGACTCAATCTTGCTCTACTTTTGCTATAAAATATTTCTAGCAGATTCTTAACATGATATGCTATTTTGACAAGCTTGTTGTAGTTGATCCATACATGCTATATATTTGTTCTTGCCATGTTTAGATTCATAAACTTGCCATCTTGCTGTAGGTATGCTTGTTTTGTCATGATTTTCCTTGTGGTGAGTGCATAAAGCTCACCAAGATGCCTTCATATTATTATTTCTGCCATGCTCTGTTTTCTGCTAAGTCTGAAACCTGATAACGAAACTTGCTATGTTTACATGCTTGCCATCATATATACGGGTCCATTTTGGCTTATGGTCAGTAAGGGACTTTTGTCATGTGCTTTTAGTAGAACACTACCATGCCTTGTTTTGCTATGTTAAGTTCCTTTAGCATGTTGATTTCATGCTCTGAACTTTGCTACCTGATGCTGTTTACTGCCATGTCCAGTTTTTCACCGTCTGTGAACCTGTAATTTTTTGCACTTTTGCCATGCTTGTTTGAGCTTGATATGTTGTGAACTAGCCGTAGCTCAGTGTTCATCTTTTGTCAAGCATCTCCTGTAGTTTACTTTCATGTGCTTTGTTGCTATGTTGGGGTGCTGTAGCATTGTTGTTTGTTGTATTTTAAGTGCTATCTTGCTGTTTATCGCAGATTAGTGTCATTTTTTGTTTTGCTTGCCATTTGCAAACCGTGCATCCGATTCCGGTGATCTTTATATCGATTACGACCGAAATCATCTCATCTTTCCAGTGGCATGCTTGATTTGCCAAGTTATTGCCATGTTCATCATTTTCCTTCCGGAGCACGCATATGCATCGCATATCATATCTTGCATATCATACATGTTTTGCATCATGTTGCTTGCGCATTTCTTGTTGATTGTGGTTCCGTTTGTTGTGTTCTTGTCTTGGGTAGAGCCGGGAGACGGGTTCGTGAACGAGGAACCTGTCGAGTACGCTTACGAGGATCAAGCTTTCGACAACTCTGAGAACCTTGCAGGCAAGATGACCACCCCTCGAAATCACTTCTATCTTTGCTATGCTAGTTGTTCGCTCTATTGCCATGCTCCGCTACCTATCACTTGCTATATCATGTCTCCCATTTTAGCCATGTCAGCCCTAACCATCCTTTCCTAGCAAACCGTTGTTTGGCTAAGTTACCGCTTTTGCTCAGCCCCTCTTATAGTGTTGCTAGTTGCAGGTGAAGTTGAAGTTTGTTCCATGTCGGAACATGGATATGTTGGGATATCACAATATCTCTTATTTAATTAATGCATCTATATATTTGATAAAGGGTGGAAGGCTCGGCCTTATGCCTGGTGTTTTGTTCCACTCTTGCCGCCCTAGTTACTGTTATACCGGGTTTATGTTCCTTGAGTTTGCGTTCCTTACGCGGTCGGGTGATTTATGGGACCCCCTTGACAGTTCGCCTTGAATAAAACTCCTCCAGCAAGGCCCAACTTTGGTTTTACCATTTGCCGCCTAAGCCTTTTCCCCCGGGTTTTCGCGAGCCCGAGGGTCATCTTTATTTAAACCCGCGGGCCAGTGTTCCTCTGAGTGCTGGTCCAAACTAGAGCCACTTGCAGCGCCACCTTGGAGAAACTCGAGGATTGGTTTTAGCTGTACGTAGTGTTCATCCGGTGTGCCCTGAGAACGAGATATGTGCAGATCCTATCGGGATTTGTCGGCACATTCGGGCGGCTTTGCTGGTCTTGTTTTACCATTGTCGAGATGTCTTGTAAACCGGGATTCCGAGACTGATCGGGTCTTTCCGGGAGAAGGTTTATCCTTCGTTGACCGTGCGAGCTTATGATGGGCTAAGTTGGGACACCCCTGCAGGGTATTATCTTTCGAAAGCCGTGCCCGCAGTTATGAGGCAGATGGGAATTTGTTAATGTCCGGTTGTAGATAACTTGTCACTTGACCCAATTAAAATACATCAACTGCGTGTGTAGCCGTGATGGTCTCTTCTCGGCGGAGTCCGGGAAGTGAACACGGTCTGTGTTATGTATGACGTAAGTAGGTGTTCAGGATCACTTCTTGGTCATTGCTAGTTGACGTCCGTTCCGTTGCTTCTCTTCTCGCTCTCATTTGCGCAAGTTAGCCACCATATATGCTTTTGCCGCTGCAGCTCCACCTCTTTGCACCTCCCTTTCCTACAAGCTTAAATAGTCTTGATCTCGCGGGTGTGAGATTGCTGAGTCCCCGTGACTCACAGATTCTACCAAAACAGTTGCAGGTGCCAACGATGCCAGTGCAGATGATGGCGTCGATCTCAAGTGGGAGTTCGACGAGGAACGTGGTCGTTACTACGTGTCTTTTCCTGATGATCAGTAGTGGAGCCCAGTTGGGACGATCGGGGATCTAGCATTTGGGGTTATCTTATTTTCATCTGGATTTTGACCGTAGTCGGTCTATATGATTGTATTTTGGATGATGTATGATGATATTTATGTATTGTGTGAAGTGGCGATTGTAAGCCAACTCTTTATCCCATTCTTGTTCATTACATGGGATTGTGTGAAGATGACCCTTCTTGCGACAAAACCACTATGCGGTTATGCCTCTAAGTCGTGCCTCGACGCGTGGGAGATATAGCCGCATCGTGGGCGTTACAGCCGGATTCAGCGGTCCCAAACCCGGCCAACGGAAAAAGCCCTTCAAGGCAAATAGAGACGGACCATCCAATTTAGACAGGATATTAGATCGGCCCTGCCAGATTCACGGCCACCCCGACAAACCAGCTAATCATACCAACAGAAGATGTTGGGTCTTCAAGCAGGCCGGCAAGCTCAACGCCGAACACAAGGGGAGGAGGCTGCCCGGTGATAGCGACGATGAAGAGACTCACCAACCAAATACCGGGGGTCAGAAGCAATTTCCCCCCGAAGTGAAAACGGTGAATATGGTATACGCGACACACAACTTCACATGGGAGCAGGAGAAACACTCCCTCCGGACTAAAGATTATACTGCGGCAACCTCAGCCGAAGTACAAAGCGGTCTCATTAAACCGCACACTGTGCCGGCCATTAAGCCACCGGTCTCCATACAACAGGATTGACCAATTCTGGAGCGGACCTAGCAGTTCGGCTTCCGCCGCCCACCTCATATACCTGCGAAATTTGTATCGCGCATACATAACTATGCACTTAAGATACCCTGGGCATCGGCGGAAGCACAATACGGACGAGCCTGCAAGCACTCCCATAACCTTTGTTTCTTTTCTAATTACTCTTTCCTTTTTATTATCCTTTACCACAGGTGACACAAAGGCTAATCATCTCATGGACTCTATCGGAGTTCGGATTCATACACTCACCTAAGGGCTATTTCCGTCAAGGAATCCCCTCACCGAGGACAGGCGGCGCAGACGTGCGACAGGAGGTCCAAAATAACTTTTTGTCGACCGCACTCTTTATTTCGAGCCTGTAATGTGCCTTTTTCCTCCGCCTTCGACCCCGGGCATGTCAAATAGCTGGGGTTGTGGCTTTGTTATCTACAATATAAATATTGGCATATCACTCAGGTCCCAGTAAACATAATCCGCATCCAACATTCGCTTTTTTCAAAAAACTGAATTCAGCTCCTGTGGTTGTTTCACACATATACCTCGGCATAACTTGCCAGGGGCTCGGTATGGGAACAAATGAGTTGCCGACAAGTCCGAACAGCTTTATAGAGTACTTCGGCGTCGCGAGTTTGGCCTTATATGCATCAGCTCCGAATCATGTCTTGGGTCAATAGTTGGGTTGCCCGGCTCATGTGCTTGCTACCTTACGTTCCGCTCTATCGGCTAGGGTAGTAAAGGGAGAACTACTGCGATTGTGCTTCCAGTTCATCTGGTCAAGCACCTTAGTAGAGAAAGCCGAAAACTGACTGTCATGATGCGGCGAGAGCTGGTCAACCACTCGATGACTAATCAAAATCTTTCGCGATTCCCTCCATATTATACGATGGGCCTTTTTCTTCAGGTCATATATGTAACGCACCATATCAGAATAAGCCGTATACATACCAGGGGCTATATCGTAGCCCCCCCCCATAAAACTCCTATGGCTAAGTGAAAGTGTTAACGCCCTATAGTCTGATTGCCTAGTTCACCGCATTGACACCTCCTTAATGGACTAAGACGTTGGGTTAAGAGTGAGCAAATGCTTTTCCAAACACCCCCGTACTTTATACGAGGGCGCTAAAGCCGACGACTGGAAAACTTTCAGAATAATACAAAAACGGCCGCACAGGAGGAGCAAAAGTTTTAGGCAAAACTATAAAAAATAGCCTTATTACAAATATTGCCTTTTACAAAATCTCCATACATTTCACTCGAATATCATATTTTTCGAGCATTGACCCTCTATCAAGCGGGCACCCTCTAGGACATCCTCGAAATAATGCTCTGGTGCGTGATGGTCCTTGCCTTTGGGTGGACCCTTCGCGGCAACATCTGTGGCCTTCATCTTTGCCCAGTATGCCTTGACACGGGCAAAGGCCATCCGTGCACCTTCAATGCACGCCGACCGCTTAACGACGTCGATACGCGGCACCGCATCAGCAAGTCGCCGCACCAAACCAAAATAACTATCCGGAATTGGCTCGTTCGGCCATAACCCGGCCACAACGTCCTTCATGGCAGAACCGGATAGTCTATGGAGTTCGGCCCATTGGGTCATCTGTTCGTTTAGCAACAGTGGGCGTTTTGATGCACCGAACTGCGACCAGAAAAGCTTCTCCGTTGCATACCCCTCTTGCGCTTGGTAAAACTGCGCCGCATCGGAAGCACTCTTCGGCAGGTCCAATAACGCGTCTGGAGAACTCCATACCTGATTAAGTGGAGCATAATTCGGATCGCAGAACTTAGTTTGCAATAAAAAGGGCTTACCAGCCGCGATCTCCCCAGCTTGTCGGATTTCCTCCCGGGCCGCTCTAGATTCGGACCGTGCCTCTTTCGCCTCTCGTAAGGCCTTATCAAGACCAGCCGTTTTGGCTTTATTATCCTTCTCGAGGATTTCACAGCGGCTAGCGGCGCCCTTTAGCTCATGCATCATCGTGGATATTCTCTCCTCGCATTGGCACCAAGCAGCCATCTCGACCTTTAACTTGGCAGATGCCTTCTCGGCAGCCGCATTATTAATCCGGGCCTGCTCTTTGGCACGGGCCAGCTCAGCCCGAAGGATCTCGACCGTGGCGGCACCATCTGCAGTCATGCATGTCACAATTCTTAGCGTCATGATCAAATACAGGCACATGCGTGTAATACAACCCCCGAAGACATACCTTGCACCTCGTCAAGCCGCTTGTTAATAAGCGCAAGGTCATCATCCGCTACATCAAGCTTCTGTTGTAGCTCTGCAACCGGGCAGTCGCCCAGGGGGTAACAGCCTGTGTTCCAATTAATCATTATTTCCTGGACATATCTTATTGATCCTCTAATCGCCCCCCTTGGGAGGCCAATCAAAGTCTCAGGGGCTACTACCTATACACAGGCACGGTTCGTGAATAAAACACACTCAAAGATTTTTTTCAGCACAAACCTCGAAGCCTCTTAGCAGGCTCGAACAGGCTTCGTTCAATCCACTTTTCGCGGACAGAACCCTCTCAACCACCATACCCATCAAGGTACGATGTTCCTCCGAGACGGACGCCCGTTGCAACATGCTCGTCAATATATCCGGCGCTTCCGGACCTCCGGAAGCTGTTGTAGGAGTACGGCCTCCCTTCGAAGGGATCCGCTCATCTGTTCCCAGAGTCGTCTCCGGCTGTAAACCGGACAGTCCGGGGGCTTTATTGTTGGCCCCTGGATCCTGGGCTACCAAAGTATCACCTTTGGGCGGTGTCTTCATCACCCCTTGCACCACTTGTTGATCAGGAGAGGTCCTCCGGGACGACACCTCAAAGTTGTCCGCCTTATTAGGCGAGGAGACCGGCGGAGGTGTCTCGCTTTCCATCATCTCGGGGGGAAGATCTCCTGAGGAAGAGGATTGGTGAAGAAGACTATGTGCCGAGCTGCGAAAACATATATTTTAGAAGTTACCCTGGTAACAGGAAAGGAACGGGATACGTTTAAAGAAAACATCCTGGTTCACTCACGCTTCGGCTGAAGGCTTGCCCTCATCACGGGACTGTGCGAAGACGCCATCCTCCAAGCCCGAGCTGCCCGACTGAGGCACCTTGCCTCGCTTAGGAGCCTCTTTCTCCCAATCTTTGGAGGCAGCCCTTTTCTTACCATGGGGCGAAGAGACGTCAACTCCTCCTTCACCTTTGTCTTCGGACGAGGGAATTTTGATTCCCCCGGACACAATGTTCGATATATCTTCGGGATGGGGCCGCCCTTTGCCTTCCCGATTTCCACCTTGCCCTCCTCCACAGGCATCTGGTATGGTGCCAGAGCCAGCATCCTTGTTAGTACGGGATCCGCTGGTCTTCGGGGAGGGGAGCCGAACACCTAATTCGTTCTGCTTTCTTTACCCAGCCCTGAAAAATGGTAGTTTGCTTAGTAACGTATTTTGGCATGCTTAACTACAAGGTGTTTGGGAGTTGCGCTTATGGAGGTATCCGGATGGTTGCAGTCAAGGCCGATGTCCTCGGTGGTGTCCGGCCACTGTTTTCGTTTCCCGAAAAACAACTTCCACATCCCTTTGTGTGTGGTGCCAAAGAAGTGTTGAAGGGTTCGTGGTCCTTTTGGATTGAACTCCCACATGCGAAGAGGCCTATGCAGGCATGGCAGGGCTCGGTGGACTAGCATTATCTGAATCACGTTGACAAGATCGATGTCCCTCTCAAGGAGGGTTCGGATGCGGCTCTGTAGAGTCCGCACTTCATCAACTGATCCCCAGTCCAACCCCTTATCAATCCATGAAGCAAGCCATAACGGAGGGCCCGAACGGAACACAGGTATAGCTGCCCACTTGGTACCACGAGGTTCTGTGACGTAAAACCACTCCCGCTGCCATTGGTTGAAGTTTCGGTGAAAGAAACTTTTGGCCAAAGAGCATTGGTAAGCTTGCTCACTACAGCGCCGCCGCACTCCGCCTGTTTCCCGTCGACCACCTTCGGCCTTACACTAAAGGTCTTGAGCCATAAGCCGAAGTGTGGGGGAATTCGGAGGAAGGCCTCACACATGATGATAAACGCCGAGATGTGAAGGAAAGAATCTGGGGCTAGATCATGAAAATCTAGTCCATAATAAAACATGAGCCCCCAGACAAAGGGGTGAAGAGCGAACCCTAACCCTCGGAGGAAGTGAGAGATGAATACGACCCTCTCGCCGGATGTGGGAGTCGGAATAACCTGAACTTGAGCAGGAAGCCTGTGGGGGGTCTCCACGGTCAGGTATCTGGCTTCCCGAAGCTTCGCAATGTCCTCCTCTGTAACAGAGGAAGCCACCCATCGGCCCTGCGAGCTGGGTCCGGGCATGACTGGGAAGCTTAAAGCAATGGAGTCGAACCTTGGGTGCTAGAACTCGAGGTTGGGGAGGCTGAGGAGAAGTTTGGCGTAAATAAAGACGGCCCTTGGCTCCTTTATAAAGGCAACGGGTATCGAGCGCCCCCTCCTAAGCCTAAAAACCTGCCTATTCCTAAGGAATTTTTTGGAACGGTTGGGTTACCCACGCTCGTATTAATGAGAATCCCGCAATACGGGGACGCGATCTCTGCTTCGACAAGATGTGCCAATAAAAACCTCGCCTCAAAACATGGAACACCAGGACAGGAAACGGTTTGAAATAATGACCGAGCAAGCGTGATGTCATGAAAAGTTGTCTGCAGATTGGAATCGTGAAATATTATACTCTCTACGGTTGTGGTACTTGTGTTGCAGATCCGGATACATTCGTCCGAAGACTATCTTGGAGTATTCAGAAAAGGGCAACCCGCCTTGCAATGCTGAAGACAATCTGCGTGCCGGACACCTCGTCATTGAAGCCTCGTTCAGGGGCTACTAAGGGAGTCCTGGACTAAGGGGTCCTCGGGCGTCCGGCCTGTTGGACGTGGGCCGGACTAATGGGCTATGAAGATACAAGACCGAAGACTCTCTCCCGTGTCTGGATAGGACTCTCCTTAGCGTGGAAGGCAAGCTTGGCGGCCAAATATGAAGATTTCTTTCTCTGTAACCGACCTGGTACAACCCTAGTCCCCTCCGGAAACATGTATAGTCAAACAGGCTAGACTTCTAGGGTTTTAGCCATTACGATCTCGTGGTAGATCAACTCTTGTAATACTCATATTCATCAAGATCAATCAAGCAGGAAGTAGGGTATTACCTCCATAGAGAGGGCCCGAACCTGGGTAAACATTGTGTCCCCTGTCTCCTGTTACCATCAACCTTAGACGCACAGTTCGGGACCCCCTACCTGAGATCCGCCAGTTTTGACACCGATAAAGGGTGCAAACAAGTTGACGCCAAAGTGGGAAGGCCCTTAGTACGACTCACCATACCTGGCGCAGTCCGTCTGGAGACCGGAGATGGCATTCAATTGCAAAACTCATGGAATATTGAGCATCTCCAGAAGTTCTACCCGTAAGGCGTGGCTGTCGGGCCCTGCCCGGCAGCCACCCTTTTGTACAGCCTTGCCTCAGTTGCATGTAACCCCTTGTACAAAGCCATGCGCAAACCCTGAGCAACAGAGAAATAAATGAAGTGTTGGGGGCCCCCGGCAAGTTGCATGCATGCATAAGCATTTCATGAGCATCACATGTTCATATAGATAAGATCGCATCTGGCATCATTTCCATCTGCATAAGACTACAGGTTCCTACTGAGAACTTGGCCTCTTAGGGAAGCTGGAAAGATGAACCAACACTGTGATCTCCGGCAAGCCAAACAGATAAGTTCTATCTCTTGTCCATACGTGTTCTGTAAGCAAAAACTTGTGCATAAGAGAACCTCGCCGCTTTTTGAAACTTAGGTGCTCCCATTCCTTGACTCGAACGTTGCTTCGGTCAGGATGGTCGTAGTGGCCTTTGATGAAAAAAGATTGGCGGGGGGCTGGTCCCTCGTCACAATTTGTGCCCGGTAGGCTTAACTCCCCGGCAACAAAGTAGAGGGTACCGGCAGGATAGCCTGCCCGGGGGAACTCGTTTATTTAAAAATATAGAGGCATTCCACCTCTGCATGGACATATACATGCACAAGTCCCCGACAAGGTTCATCTTTTTTGTTAATATGTTGATCAAACAAGTACAGACCTTACAGGACACAGACATGGATTCAAGAGATTACATTATTTGAACTAAAATTTGGCAAGTGCCTAGAGATTTAAGATTGAAAAAAGATAAGTGCCCCGTAATGCCCTTTCTTGTCCCTCTCCTCCTAGGCACCGCGGCGGGAGGTGAAGTGGGCAAAAGGGGTGCATGGGCAGAAGCCCAGCCTGACCCTGTCGGGCTCAAGGAGAGGTAGCCTGGCGGGGATGGGAGGGCACCGGCGAAGGCATCGATGGAGAGCATGGCGGAGACGACCTGTCAACCACCACCACTAGGGCCAGCAGGACGCGACAGGGCTAACGGAGCTGCAGCCCCCGAGGAAGCCTACCGGGGTCCAGCTAGAAGGCTGCTGAAGGAGCCGGAGGCACCACCCCCACCTCTGCTCCCAACTCCCTGGCAAATCACCTTGCCGGAGAGGAGGTGAAGATGCAGATGGTGTTGCCGCCGCCTGACGGTGACGGTCCGGCTGATGCCCAGCCGGAGTCAGAGGCGTCACCCTCCCGATCAGCGTCAACCGTCACTGTCATCCTCATCGCTATCGCTCGGGGAGGAGCCCCCGTCGTCGGTCGAGCTCTCCACGCATCACCCTAAGTGAGCACCCAAGCTCCCAAAAACTTTGACGGAAAGGAAACCATCCTCCATTAACTTAAAATTGAGGACGTGCCCTTCCGACAAGCTATGGGCACGAGCAAAGGTCTTACAGCCTCGGCGGAAGTACATGACGTGAGGGGCCAGGAAATCTACATCCACTCGTATGCTCAAGCGCCACGACGACCACGATCTCGCCCCCTCCCTCCTCCTCTCACGGTGGATTCCACTGCAGCGTTGTCCGAAGGAGGGGGGATATGCTGTCGAACAGAAGCTCTCGTCGCCGCCGCTGGAGCGCCACCACGTCCACGCCCTCTCGCCATGGCAAACATGGAAAGATGGAAAGGGGAGAAGGGAAGTGTGTGAGCAAGCACACCGTTCCTGCCCCCTTTTTATAGAGGGACGATGCGAGGGGCTGGCCTCTCACCCAGGAGGCAACCGCCCTGCTCCTCCAATAGGGCCTCCCTGCGCCTTCAACGGCTCAGGGAATCAGAGCCAACCCTCTACGCCAACCAACGATGCCTGGTTTTTTGCCATGGCGTCCGTCCCCACGTACTCCGCATCCACCGCCTACCATACCCAACGCATGAGGCACACGTGGCGGTTGCACCCTAGGCGGGAGGCGAGTGGAATGGCAGTTTCCGCCCCGTGATCATGGGGCGTGGGCAATCCACGGGCCACGATCTGGGTTTTTTCATAACGCTCGGCACGACGCGCGGGAAAACCAGAAACTGGCCCGGACTCAAGTTAATGAAGAAGCAAAGAAGATCTCAAGGCCGCTTATACGCCCCTACCTGTGCACTTGTTAGGGCCTACCCCGACAATGCCCGGCAGCATGTTTGGGCCAGGCCCGGGGGCTTCTGTCGGTGCAACAAACCCTGGGTCCGTTGCCCAGACTGTGCACAGGCACGAGAACAAGATCACAACATCAAGGTCAGACTGAAGCACAAGGGATCAGTTCTTTGAAGGACCAACGTGCAGCACAATTGGACAAAGACTAGCTAGAGAAGCAAGATATCGCTAAGGGTAAAACCTCCCTTGCCGGGCAGGCGATGATACGTCTCCATCGTATCTACTTTTCCAAACTCTTTTGCCCTTGTTTTGGACTCTAACTTGCATGATTTGAATGGAACCAACCCGGACTGACGCAGTTTTTGGTAGAATTGCCATGGTGTTATTTTTGTGCAGAAATAGAAGTTCTCGAAATGACCTGAAACTTCACGGAGATCAGTTTTGTAATAAATAAAAAATATTGGCAAAAGAATCAACCAAAGGGGGCCCACACCCTGGCCACAAGGGTGGGGGCATGCCCACCCCCTGGGGCGCGCCCTCTGTCCTTGTGGGCCCCTTGGACCTCCACCGACCTCAACTCCAACTCCGTATATTCACGTTCGGGGAGAAGAAATCAGATAGAAGGATGCATCTCGTTTTACGATACGGAGCCGCTGCCAAGCCCTGTTCTTCCTCGGGAGGGCAGATCTGGAGTCCGTTCGGAGCTCCAGAGAGGGGAAATCGTCGCCATCGTCATCATCAGCCATCCTCCATCACCAATTTCATGATGCTCACTGTCGTGCGTGAGTAATCCCATTGTAGGCTTGCTGGACGGTGATGGGTTGGATGAGATTTACCATGTAATCGAGCTAGTTTTGTTAGGGTTTGATCCCTAGTATCCACTATGTTCTAAGATTGATGTTGCTATTACTTTGCTATGCTTAATGCTTGTCACTAGGGCCCGAGTGCCATGATTTCAGATCTGAACCTATTATGTTTTCATGAATATATTTGTGTTCTTGATCCTATCTTGCAAGTTATAGTCACCTACTACGTGTTATGATCCGGCAACCCCGGAGTGACAATAGTCGGGACACTTCCTGGTGATGATCGTAGTTTGAGGAGTTCATGTATTCACTAAGTGTTAATGCTTTGGTCCGGTACTCTATTAAAAGGAGGCCTTAATATCCCTTAGTTTCCAATAGGACCCCGCTGCCACGGGAGGGTAGGACAAAATATGTCATGCAAGTTCTTTTCCATAAGCATGTATGACTATATTCGGAATACATGCCTACATTATATTGATGAATTGGAGCTAGTTCTGTGTCACCCTATGTTATAACCGTTGCATGATGAATGCCATCCGACATAATTATCCATTACTGATCCATTGCCTACGAGCTCGTTTCATATTGATCTTTGCTCCGTTACTTTTCCGTTGCCATTGTTACAATTGCTACAAAACTGCTGCTGTTACTTTTGCCACATTTACCGTTACTTCCATACTACTTTGCTACTAAATACTTTGCTGCAGATATTAAGTCTTTCAGGTGTGGTTGAATTGACAACTCAGCTGCTAATACTTGATAATATTCTTTGGCTCCCCTTGTGTCGAATCAATAAATTTGAGTTGAATACTCTACCCTCGAAAACTGTTGCGATCCCCTATACTTGTGGGTTATCAAGACCTTTTTCTAGCGCCGTTGCCGAGGAGCATAACTCTATTCTCTGAGCCACTTGGGATTTATATCTGTTGATCACTATGAGGAATTTGAAAGATCAAAGAACCAAGATTTTCCCTCAACTACGAGGGGAGGTAAGGAACTGCCATCTAGCTCTGCACTTGATTCTCCTTCTGTTTTGAGTAAACTTGCGACACCTACACCTGCTATTGATTCCGATATGTCGCATGTTATTGATGATGCCACTTCTCCTATGCATGATGCTTATGATGAAACTACTTCTTTGCTTGATAATATTGTGCCACTAGGTGAATTTCTTGATGAACAACTTGCTAGGGTTAGAGAGAATGAAATTACTGAAATAGATATATGAAGATTATGATTCTCCCCCTAGATATGAATTGCCTATTATACCTGAGGGTTATGTTATGGATGAAGAAACTGCTAGAGACTTCTTTGCTTGCAATAATAGAGAAGATCTTAAGAAACTGTTAGCTAAGCTAAAAGAAAAATCCTTGAATGCTAGAATGAAATGTGATCCTAATTTTGCTACACATATCTTTGTTACTGATAAGGATTATGAATTCTCCGTGGATCCTGAGTTAATTACTTTGGTCAAATCTAATCCTTTCTATGGCTATGAATCTGAAACTGTTGTGGTACATCTTACTAAATTGAATGATATAGCCACCCTATTTGCTCATGAGGAAAAAATTCGCTATTACTATATTCTCATATTGTTTCCTTCTCGTTAAAGGGTGATGCTAAGTCATGGTTTAATTCTCTTTCTCCTGGTTGCGTGCGTAGTCCCCAGGATATGATTTACTACATCTCTCAAAAATATTTTCCTGCTCATAAGAAACAAGCTACTTTAAAGGAAATATTTACCTTTGTGCAAATTGAAGAAGAGAGTCTCCCACAAGCTTGGGGGAGGCTTCTCCAATTACTTAATGCTTTGCCTGATCATCCTCTTAAGGAAAATGAAATGCTTGATATCTTTTATAATGGACTAATCGGTGCCTCCACGGACCACCTAGATAGTTGTGCTGGTTGTGTTTTCAGGGAAAGAACTATTGAGCAAGCTGAATTGCTATTGAATACTATATTGAGTAATGATAATGATTGGACACTTCCTGAATCAACTCCTAAGCCAACTCCGAAGAAAAGGGGTATTCTATTTCTCAGTCCTAAAGATATGCAAGAGGCAAAGAAATCTATGAAAGAAAAAGGTATTAAAGCTGAAGATGTTAAGAATTTACCGCCTATTGAAGAAATACATGGTCTTGATGACCCGACACAGGTAGTAGAGGTAAACTCTCTCCATAGATTTGATGAAGGTGATATTCCCCATAATAAGTCTGCTAGTCAATGCTTGGATGAGTTTGATAATTTTATTGTTAAACAAGAAAACTTCAATGCTTATGTTAGTAGACAATTGAAACGTAATGCTTACATGCTTGATCACTTGAGTGATTATATGAGTAGAACTGTTAATGATCTTAAGCTCATTAGTAAACATGCTTCCATGGTTACAACTCAAGTAGAACAAGTACTTAAGGCACATGATGATTTTCTTAATGAGTTAAATAATAAGAATAATGATAATGTTGTTAGGGTTATGACTAGAGGTGGTAAGATGACTCAGGAACCTTTGTATCCCGAGGGCCATCCTAAGAGAGTTGAGCAAGATACTCAGAGAACTAATACTGATGCACCTAGTCCCAGTAATAGAAAGAAAAAGAAAATTGATAGGACTGTGCATGCTAGTGAACCTGCTTTAGACACACATGAGAATCCCAATGATATTTCTATTTCTGATGCTGAGACACAATCTGGTGATGAACATGAACCTAGTGATAATGTTAATAATGATGTTCGTGTTGATGCTCAACCCAGTAATGATAATGATGTAGGGATTGAACCTGTAGTTGATCTTGATAACCCACAATCAAAGAATCAACGATATGATAAGAGAGACTTCGTTGCTAGGAAACATGGTAAAGAAAGAGAACCATGGGTTCAGAAACCCATGCCCTTTCCACCTAATCCATCCAAGAAAAAGAAGGATGAGAATTTTGAGCGCTTTGCTGAAATGATTAGACCTATCTTTCTGCGTATGCGTTTGACTGATATGCTTAAAATGCCTCCTTATGCTAAGTATATGAAAGACATTGTTACAAATAAAAGAAATATACCGGAAGCTGAAATTTCCACCATGCTTGCTAATTATACTTTTAAGGGTGGAATACCAAAGGAACTTGGAGATCCAGGAGTACCAACTATACCATGCTCCATTAAAAGAAACTATGTTAAAACTGCTTTATGTGATCTTGGAGCCGGTGTTAGTGTTATGCCTTTCTCTTTATATCGTAGACTTGAATTGAATAAGTTGACACCTACTGAATTTTCTTTGCAAATGGTTGATAAATCAACTGCTATACCCATCCGTATTTGTGAGGATGTGCTTGTTGTGGTTGCAAACGTTACTATCTTAATGGACTTTGTTATCTTGGTATTCCCGAGGACGACAGTATGTCGATCATCCTTGGTAGAACCTTTTTGAATACTGCAGGGGCAGTTATTGATTGCAACAAATGCAATGTCACTTTTCATATAATGGTAATGAGCATACGGTACACTTTCCGAAGAAACAACCTCAAGTTCATAGTATCAATTCTATTGGAAAAATTTCAACTATTATTATTGGAGGTTTTGAACTTCCTCTTCCTACTGTCAAAAAGAAATATGATATTCTTATTGTTGGGGACATGCTTATCCCCGTTGAGGTAACCTAGTGTTATTCGAAAATTCTCCCGTTTCATGTCATTCGGAAGAAGTTTGTTAATAAGACTTGATCAACCTTGTTAATGATTCCTTTTGATGAGCATGAGATAGATGAATTTAGAAGGCACAACTCTCTGTACCCATCTTTTACTTTCTGTTAATTAGAATGAATAAAGCAAAATTAGTATTTTTGGTCTGTTTTCTGAATTATCCATGCAATAAAAATGTCCCGAAAATAAAAGTTCTCCAAATGGCCTGAAAATTGAGTATGATTTTTTATAGAATTTTTGAGAATTTTTGGCACTAAGAACACACCAGGGGCCCTCACCAGTGGGCTGCAAGGGTGGAGGGCGCGCCCTACCCCCTGGGCGCCCCCCCCCCCCCGACCTTGTGGGCCCCACGTGGCCCCCCTCCACTTATTCCTGTGCCCATCCACTTCGTCTTCCTCCAGAAAAAATCACTCCATAGCTCAAACACGTGTTCTTGCTCATTTTGCTGCCATTTTCGATCTCCTTGCTCAAAGATCCATTCACAAAACTACTTTGGGGGATTGTTCTTCGGTACGTGACTCCTCCAATGGTCCAGTTAGTTTTTGTTCTAGTGCTTTATTTATTGCAAATTTTTGCTGCTGTGGTGACCTTGTTCTTGAGCTTGCATGTCAAATTTATATGGTCCAAAGTAGTTTTGATGCATGATATAGCCTCCAGGCACTTGTAGGAGTAGTTGCTATCAATTTTGCTGAGTTTTGTTCACTTTTATTTTGAGTCACTAAAAATTTCAGAAATTTTTCAGAGGAAGAAAAATGTCTAGAAGAATGTACCAAGGTGGTTCTTCGAGGAAGCAAGTACCGAGGCTCGCGATACGCGAACGAGACCTTGAACCACCAAGGGAAGCTCAAGTGCGGCCTTGTGAATGGCCGTCGGATGAATTCATGATTCATGCAGGCTTCAAGGATGAATTTGATGCGTATGTATGAAATGTTGATCTTGAGGACTTCATGTCAGATAAGTTCCAACAATACTATTACCTCACCGATTCCTTTGTTTGGAAGTTTGAATTTTCATCCAAGCGCAATACCCATATGGTTTTATTTGATCTTTATGATGAATCTTATACTATGGACCTTGAAGATTTTAATACTGCTTGCAAAATCCCACAGTGGGGCCTTCTTAGTGAACCTCACAAATCTGAATACAATGATTTCCTTGCTAGCATCACTGTGGGAGAAACTAGAAACATCACACAAGCTACCATAGGGAGCATTCACTTTCCCGCCATACATTATTTTGCTCTCTTTATAGGTAGATGCATTAACGGTGAGCATGAGGATTGGCACATTTGCGTTCCCGATCTTAGTGTCCTCAAGTGTGCGGTGTTAGGTGATAAGCGATATAACTTGGGGGCCATTGTTGCGAGGAGGTTAGATCTTAATGCTAAAGATGGAGATTTATTTGGTGGGATTTATGCAACTCATTTAGCTAATTATCTTGGAGTACCCATAAGGGAGAATGGCATAGAGTTGCCAGTTACTTTTGTTGACTATAATGCTTTGGTCTGCTATCAGTTTCTTGAGAGGAACGAACAGTCCCTCCAGTACCGACTAATCTTTGACAGACAGTGCGCCGTCCATGTTACCCTTCGTGCTCCTGCCTTCTTTAACTTTCAGGTCAGAGGGAGATATTTTATAACCAGCGAGGAGGCAAACGAGTATGGGAGGGAGACGGAGGCTGCTCGCCTCCATGCTGCAGCCCTTCAGGCAGTAGTTGTTGCATCTCAGTACAACCCCGACTACAACTTCGGATATCCGCCAGGCCAGCCGTGGTCTTAGACAAACTTAGGCCAAAAGCCTAAGCTTGGGGGAGTACGTATTCCTCACCGACATTCATTTCAGTTGTTGGTGTTCATACTTTTTCATTGTATTATCCATGTTAGTTTATTTCTTTTTCTCGCTTTCTTCTTGTGTGTTTGAAAAACCTTAAGAAAAAAACCAAAAAAATAGTTGTAGTTAGTTTATTTTCTATGCATGCTTAGTTGTAGTATTAAAAGAAAACCCAAAAAGATTTCTCGTTCTTCTTTTGCTTGTTGGGAGCTTTCCCGTGTAAATAGCTTTTCTCGTTCTTGTTTTACCTTCTTTAGAAAAACAAAAACTCAAAAAATATTCACTGTGTTTCTTTGAAATTCTTTTCTTTTCTTTGGGGGTCGAGAGGAGAAGACCATGATGAAAATGTTGAGTGGCTCTCGTATGCATTATTGTTGATCTAACAAAGAGCCCATATTACCTTGTCTTCTCCTTTGAATAAATGTTTGCAGATTCCAGCTTAGTCCAATGCACGTGCACTATTATTGTTATCCGCATCGTTCGGTCATGCAAGTGAAAGGCAATAATGACGACATAGGATGAAATGATTGAGATGAGGAGAAGCTGGTATGAACTCGACCTATCTTGTTTTTATGAATATGATTAGTTCATCGTCCCTAATTCAGCCTATTATGAATGAAACATGTTTGCAATGACAAAGAGATTATAGTTACTCATGCCATACTTAATTAGCTAGGAGTTTATAATGGTTTACCTTGCATCCTAACATGGAAATTAAAATGGTTGTGATGTAGTATGATAGGATGGTATCCTCCTTTGAATGATTCAAGTGGCTTGACTTGGCACATGTTCACGCATGTAGTTGAAATAAAATCAACATAGCCGCCATGATATTTATGTTCATGATGATTTATATCATACTCATGCTTGCATTCAATGTTGGTTAATCTTAATGCATGTCTATGACTGTTGTCGCTCTCTAGTTGGTCGCTCCCTAGTCTTTTTCTAGCCTTCACTTGTACTAAGCAGGAATACTGCTTGTGCATCCACTTCCATAAACCCAAAGTTGTTCCATATGAGTCCACCATACCTACCTATATCCGGTATTTACCTTCCGTTCCAAGTAAATTTGCAAATGACAAACTCTAACCCTTCAAATGATAAGTTGTTTTGTATGCTCGAATCTCTCATGTACCAACTAGGTTGGTTATTTATCTCTATTTCAAATTCTCTCGTGCTAGGTGGGTTATTCTCACAATAAGTGGACTCCGCTCATCACTCACGAGTAAATGGCTAGTAACCGGGATGCCCAGTCCCATGCTCAAATCAAATCAAATTATAATTGCAAACAAAACTCCCCCAGGACTGTTGTTGCTTGGATGGTACCCGTTGTTTCGGACCAGCCGTGGAATGTTCTTGTTGGTGGTGGGGGAGTATAAACTTTACCATTCTGTTTGGGAACCGCCTATAATGTATGTAGCATGGAAGATACTGTGATCTCTTGGTTGTTATGTTGACAATGAAAGCATGCCGCTCAAAATATTATTTATCTCTATTTCAAAATCTCGAGCTCTGGCACCTCTGCAAATCCCTGCTTCCCTCTGCGAAGGGCCTATCTATTTACTTTTATCGCTGAGTCATCATTCTCTTATAAAAAGCACCAGTTAGAGAGCACCACTGTCATTTGTATGCATTGTTTTTAATTTATATTGAGTACGACTGTGACTGGATCTCTTTTACCATGAATTACAATGTCTAGTCAGTCCTTGATCTTCAGGGGTGCTCTGCATTTATGTTTTGCGGTCTCAGAAAGGGCGAGCGAGATACCATCTTGTTATATCATATCATGATTGTTTTGAGAAAGTGTTGCCATCCGAGATTTATTATTATTGCTCGCTAGTTGATTTTGCCATTGATTTGAGTAAATGTGAGACCTAAACGTTATTGTGAATATGGTTAGTTCATAATCTTTGTTCAAAACTTGAATGCTGGCTTTACATATTTGCAACGACAAGATCAAACAGAGTTTGTAAAAGATTTTCTTTATCACTTTCAGTTTGTCAACTGAATTGCTTGAGGACAAGCAATAGGATAAGCTTGGGGGAGTTGATACGTCTCCATCGTATCTACTTTTCCAAACTTGTTTGCCCTTGTTTTGGACTCTAACTTGCATGGTTTGAATGGAACTAACCCGGACTGATGCTGTTTTCAGCAGAATTGCCATGGTGTTATTTTTCTGCAGAAATAAAAGTTCTCGGAATGACCCGAAACTTCACGGAGATCAGTTTTGGAATAAATAAAAAATATTGGCGAAAGAATCAACCGAAGGGGGCCCACGCCCTGGCCACAAGGGTGGGGGCGCCCACCCCCTGGGGCGCGCCCTCTATCCTTGTGGGCCCCCTGGACCTCCACCGACCTCAACTCCAACTCCATATATTCACGTTATGGGAGAAAAAATCAGAGAGAAGGATTCATCATGTTTTACGATACGGAGCCGCTGCCAAGCCCTGTTCTTCCTCGGGGGGCAGATCTGGAGCCGTTCGGGGCTCCGGAGAGGGGAGATCGTCGCCATCGTCATCATCAACCATCCTCCATCACCAATTTCATGAAGCTCACCGCCGTGCGTGAGTAATCCCATCATAGGCTTGCTGGACGGTGATTGGTTGGATGAGATTTACCATGTAATCAAGTTAATTTTGTTAGGGTTTGATCCCTAGTATCGACTATGTTCTAAGATTGATGTTGCTATGACTATTTATGCTTAATGCTTGTCACTAGGGTCCGAGTGCCATGATTTCAGATCTGAACTTATTATGTTTTCATGAATATATCTGTGTTCTTGATCCTATCTTGCAAGTTATAGTCACCTACTACTTGCTATGATCCGGCAACCCCGGAGTGGCAATAGTCGAGACACTTCCCGGTGATGACGTAGTTTGAGGAGTTCATGTATTCGTAGTTGCCGCTTCTTCCTTTTCTCTGTTGACCTCCTCTCAGATCAACCTGACCGCTCTCTTCTCTCTCTTCTCTGAGCCCGTCAAACCCCCTTGTCTCCATGGCCTTTCGTCAAACCCCTCACGCGCATCCGAAAGTTGCCCCGAACCCGACCCGGGTATTCATGATCGATGGGTCCGGATCATCCCTAAACATCCCTATAAAACATCTTTGGTTTCTCCATTGGACTCCCCTAGCCTATTTATTCTCGACCGTTCCATCTAATCGGAGGGTTCAAATAGCCTCTAACCTAACTCACTATATATACATATATATATAGGACAAATGTTTCTTACAAGAAGTGGTAGTTACCATCACTTGTGTTTTGTATGTTGTATGTAGTATCCGTCGAAATCAAAAGTATGTACGTGTAGTATGTAGTATATAACAATGATTAGGTAGTATATATACTATTTTTTAGGTAGTATATACCATGTTTTGGATATGTTTTTTTTTACGTATAAATATGTACGTATTTCACAAATATAACAAAAAAACTATGGGCTCATATGCAATTTTTTCATGTAACTTGCTTTGAAATATCTTAGATATAGTATACGAATATATTTAAAATGATAAAGTAGTATATATAGTATCACATGATAGTATATGAGACATATGAGGTAACTACCACCGGGTGGTAGGATGGATTTTCCCTATATATATACATATATATATATATATTGATGCTATTCATCACCCAGGGTGCAGAATAAGTTATTCTTCACCCAAGGTAATCTTACGATCACTTCATAATTAAATTACATTTAGAATTCAAATAGTTACGTTCCTATTGATTCACTACGTAAAATTTGATATAAGAAAATAAAATTATAGGTCATAAGACAAGAAAATTTGGAGTTTATGTATATTTTACACTATGTTCTTACGTTTGTAATTTTACATAACATAAAATATTTTTTACGGCGATGATATATTTTCTTACGGTCTCTTTTTACGTCAGAAATAAGATAAAACTTACGGAACGTAAAATTACAGTGCACTGGTGGTAAAATATAGGGGATGAAGAATAACTATTCCTCACCCAGGATGACGAATAGTCAATCCCTATATATATGTCCAACCCTAGAATTCCGAAGGATGTCCCATCCATCCCATCAGGCCGCCACTCCACCGGGTCTCTCCTTCAACCTCGGGATCCCCTCCCTTGATCCTGCAGCCTCCTCCCACCTCCCTTCAGATCCAACCAACCACCACAGCCACTTTCCACCCGATCTGGACCGCCGCATCTTAGATCCGACGACCCAAAGAGCCTCTGCAACCCCAGCGCACAGCTCCCGCACGAGCCCCCTCCTCCTGCTTCGATCCCCGAGCGGATCGGGAGAGCTCGCCGCTGCCTCGTCACCTCCCCGGCCTCTCGCGCGAACGGACGGCGACAACCAACACCACCAGGCTGACCCGCACGTCCCTCTCCTTCCGTTCCCTCCTCTCCCTTCTTGTGCTTTCTCTCATGCCTCCCCCTCGTCTCGTTCTGTGATACAGGGGCACCCAAGGAGCCCTGCCGCTGCCACGTTCTTCTGTAGGAGTTCGGGCTCGAGCTCGTTCGCTCCCATGGAGCTCCGCCTCCGGCGGGATCCGGCGCCCCGAGGCCGATCAGTCCATCCCCAGCCGTCCTAGCCTCCTGCCATTCCTCTCCGCCGCATCGCCCGTCGGCTTCGTTTAAGACGAGCACCGCTACTGCCCTGCTCGCCCGCGCCAAGTCCGTCTTTGCTCCAAGCCGCCGCCTTGAAGCTTCTCCGCTGCTACGCATCCGGCGCCGCCGTCCAGTGCCTCGCCCTTGCGCCGGCGTCTTCTGCTTCGCGTCGCTGCCTCCCCTGCGTCGAGAGGAAGGCGAACGCCTCCGCCGCCCTGCTTCTCGCGTGCGTGCAAGCGAACGCCGAGACCTCGTCGCTGGCGCCTTATGCGCCAGTAAACGAACCCAGCGCCCCCGCGCCTGGTTACATGGGCCGGCCCAAAAAACGATCCGCAGAACTGGTTCGACGCGCGCTTTGACGATCGCTACACAAAAGGAGGATCGCTTCGTGGTTGACTGGTTGTGGCTGACCGGTCAACTGTTAGACCGTTAACTTTAAAAATCGAAATTTCAGAAAAAAAAAGAATTCAAAACAACATGCCCACGTACTTTAAAATAGTTAGCCGGTTTTTAATAGGATTCATCAAGTTTTGAAAAAAACTTATTAATGTGAAAAAAGTTCAACAGCTTTGAAAAAATGTTTATCGATTTTGAAAAAAGTTCACAAAAATTTGAAAAAGTACATAGATTCTTGAAAAAGGTTCACAAATTTGAAAGAAGTTAATTGATTTTGGAAAAAGATCATTGCTTTTAGGAAAATGGTTCACAAATTTGAAAAAAGTTCATCGATTTTGCAAAAAAGTTTATCGATTTTGAAAAAATTCATCAATTTTAGGAAAAGGTTCACAAAATTGACAAAAGTTCATCATCAATTTTAGGAAAAAGGTTCACAAAATTGAAAAAAGTTTATAGATTTTGAAAAAAGCTCACAAAAAATTGAAAAAAACAGTTCATTGATTTTGGAAAGAAGGTTCACAAAACTGAAAGTAGTTCATCGATTTTCAAAAGAGTAAAAAAATTGTAAAAAGTTCATCATATTTAAGAAAAAAGTTCACGAATTTGAAAAAAAAAATCATTCATTTTGAAAAAAGTGCATCCATTTTAGAAAAAGATTCACGATTTTTTTTAAAAATGATCAAGATTTTTGTGAAAAGTTCACCTATTTTGAAGAAAAAAGTTCGTGAATAAGGAAAAAGAAAGAAAAAAAGGTAAGACGAAAAAAGGAAAAGGAACGTGAACAAAAGACGAGAAAACAAGTACATGGACAAGGCAGGTGTGGTTGGCAGGGTGGTTATTGCGACCAGCTTTGAACTAATGCAGGGCGGGTTCAATTCCATGTCTTGCGCGCATTTTTTATCTTTTAGAAACACAAAAAGAAAACATGGAAATGGGCCGGCCCGACGTGAGGAGGGGTATGCGCCGTTTTGTAAAAGTTGAAGGAAAGTGAGCTTAAGGTGCCAAATAGGACTTGGCCGAACGCACAGCCACGCTCGTTGACCCTCGCTATTAAAATGTACGGCTAGCAGATCCATCGGCCTACACCAGCGTGCAGCCCAGCCTCGCGGCCTGCTGCCTCCATCATCTGGGCCTCGGCCCATCGTGAGGCCACCCCCAGCACCTCCTTTTTCCCCTTCTGTTGGGCCTGCTCCACTTTTAGTTTCGGCCCGTGTAGGTTTTTCCAGATATGTGAAATTAGCTATTATCCCAGGAACTGCAGTTTTACAAAAAAAAACCTCATGTTCGTGCATGCAATAACTAATTAACCGTGTATCGGATTAAAATGATTTGTATATGTAAAATGCTTAGAATTTTATCTAGTTTCATAATTTGCAACTTTCATCCATGTTAAAATGTTTAAACTTCATGTTTGCATTAATTTGCTCAAATGACATGTTAAAATGGTTTATTTCATAACTAAATAACCGTAGCTCTGAATTAAATAAAATTTATATGTAAATGGGGTAGAAAAATGCATATATTAACATGGTGCACTTTATTTGCATGTTTAGCAACATTAAAATATGATTTAGGGCAGAACAGTAGCAAATTCGAAATATGCATATGGGAATTTCCCGGAATTGTTGTTTGTTGTTTTCGGCCTCATTTAAATTGCTTAGATAGGTAGATTAATTATGCTTCACCTCTTGTCATGTTAACAAACATTTAATATTGATGAGTAGCTAAACCAGAATGAACTAAATAATTGTTGTGAAGTTTTGTCAATATGGAACCTCGTTGCATATTGAACTTCACTTAACTTGTATTATTGTTTGTTTGTTGTACTTTGTCATGCCATGCCTCATTAAATTGGACATGCATCATACTTAATTGTGTATTTTTATGCTTATTTGTTTACCATGTTGTTTGCTTCTTTCCGGTTGTGCTTCTTCTCGATAGTCCCGATTTCGTTGCAATTGTGAGGATAGGTTTGACTACGCTCGCTCGTCTACTTCATGGATTCGGTCTTCTTCCTAGTGGGATTTCAGGCAAGATGACCATTACCTTGGATACCACTAATATCTTTGCTTGCTAGTTGTCTCGATGCTATCGCTATGTCACGCTATCTACCACTTGTTTTTCAAGCCTCCCAAATTGCCATGATAAGCATCTAACCTTTCCACCATCCCAGCAAATCGTTATTTGACTATGTTACCACTTACTCAGCCCTTCATATAGCATTGCTAGTTGCAGGTGCAGTGCAGGTTGTTCCATGTTGGGACATGGATATTATGGGATATCACAATATCTCTTATTTAATTAATGCATCTATATACTTGGTAAAGGGTGAAAGGCTTGGCCTTTTTTGTTCCACTCTTGCCGCCCTAGTTTTTGTCATACCGGTGTTATGTTCCTTGATTTGTGTTTCTTACACGATCGGGGGTTATGGGCCCCCCTTGACAGTTCGTTTGGAATAAAACTCTTCCAGCAAGGTCCAACTTTGATTTTACCATTTGCCTAATAACAACTAAAATTTGCATAGGGAGTAGTTAACCTGAGGATTCTTAATCAACAACCTGGGCCAATGCTCCTCATGAGTGTTGGTCCAAACTGGGCGATGCCCGGCGCCCCCTGGGCAACCAGGGTCTCAGCCAACCCGACATCTTGCCCATCTGGTGTGCCCTGAGAACGAGATACGTGCGACTCCTATCAGGATTTGTTGGTACATCGGGCGGTCTTGCTGGTTTTGTTTTACCATTGTCAAAATGTCTTGTGCACCGGGATTCCGAGCTTGATCGGGGTGTCCCGAGATGGAGATTTCCTCCGTGGATCGTGAGAGTTTATAATGAACTAAGTTGGGACACCCCTGCAGGGGCCAGGGTTTAATCTTTACGAGAGCCGTGCCCGCGGTTATGTGGCAGATTGGAAATTTATAATATCCGGTTGTAGGGAACTTGACACTAAACCCAAATTAAAATACACCAACCGCGTGTGTAACCGTGACCGTCAGGAAGAGAACACGGTGGGGTTATGTTTGACTCGTGAGTAGTTCAGGATCACTTATTGGTCATTGCTAGTTGCGACCGTTATGCGTAGTTTACTCTTGTACTCGTAAGTTAGCCACCATACAATTCTTAGTGCTTGCTGCAACCTCACCACTTATCCATTTGATACCCACAAAGCTTTGTTAGTCTTGATACCCATGGTAATGGGATTGCTGAGTCCTCGTGGCTCACAAATTACTACAACAACAGTTGCAGGTACAAGTAAAGCAATGATCTGACGTGAGAGCGATGCTTGTTTGTTTTGGAGTTCTACTGCTTCTTCTTCCTCGTTCAAGGGATAGGTTCCGGGTCAGGAGCCTGGGATTAGCAGGGTGGATGTCGTTCTTCTTTTTCGTTTGTTTTCATCTGTAGTCGGATCCTGCTCTTCTGTATGACGATTGCTATGTATTGATGTATTCATGTATTCATGTTGTAGCTTGTGGCGAGTGTAAGCCTTTATCTTGTTTTCTCATCTATTTTAGTACATGGTATGTTGTAATGATATCCACCTTGATATGCGCTCGAAATGCGGTTGTGCCCCAACCATGAGTTCATCATGTGATTGGGATAGAATCGCATCTTGGGCGCTACAGTTGACCTCTCTCTTCCTCCTCCACAAGGAACCAAGCACCACTCTCTGCTGGATCGTGGCGCCAGAATCAAGCACAGATGCACGCGGTAAGCTCCTCTGTCATCGCCCCTGATCCCCTCTTCCTTTGGTGTTTGTTCCGTTGACCCCATCTCTCTCTCTCTTTCGATTTCCCAGGCCATCTCGCCCGCGACCGGTGGCTACTTCGCATTCGTCGGCAGGTTGCGATGGTGTTGCTGCTCGTATGGGCTCCCGGTGGCCGGGCCTGCATGCGCCGAGGCTTGTTGGGCTCCCAGTAGTCGGCCTCCCTGCCTCCTCCAACATCGCCTACAGAGGAGCTCCTCTGTGCTTCCGAGCCGCCTCCTTGAGCAGGCCAGCCAGAGCTGCCGCCCCTCTCTTTCGCCTTTTCCCTCCTCCTCCTCCTCCTCCTCCTTCTTCGTCTTCTTCTTCTTCTTGTGCTTCTACACCTCCTTCCTCTCCTTCTTCTCCTCCTTCTGCTCCTTCTTCTCTTTCTCCTTCCTCTTCTTCCTCTTCTTCTTCTTCTTCTTCTTCTTCTTCCTCTTCTTCTCCTTATTCTTCTTCCTCTTCTTCTCCTTCTTCCTCTTCTTCTTCTTCGTCCTCTTCTTCTTCTTCTTCTTCTTCTTCTTCTTGTTCTTCTTCTTATTATTATTCTTCTTCTTTCTCTTCTTCTTCTTCCTCTTCCTCTTCTTCGTCTTCCTCCTCTTCCTCCTCAATATTATCTAGTCACTATGTGGTATGTCAAGCTCATTTGAAATTCAAATTCTCAAAGTATCCATTAATTATATCTTGTTGGTGTTTATTTTGCCTTCGTAGTGTGCGTCGTTGTGGTGTCCTTTGAGTTTCACAGAATCTTCTGGACACCCCGTGCGCATGGGGTCTTTGACCCCCGTGCCCACGGGGTGCCGCATAACTCTCTTTACACCCCGTGCGTTGAGTACCCCGTGCACACGGGGCTGACTTAGCCCGTGCGCACGGGGTCCAATGGGCAGAAATGCCCACCCAGCCAAGAACACTATGATTCTCTCTTCTTATCCTTTGGAATATGATTTTGATCTTGTGCATCTTTGGAATCTACCACTGAGTGTCAATTCCAAATACCATTGTTATTCTCTTACAATTGGTATTTCTTCATGTGGTAGAACTTTATGATCATCTTCTTCTCGGCTCGTGCTTCATTTCTTCATGCCTTATCTCACTACTTGTTCTATCTCTATCTACTTAAGTGAGATAAACCTTTGAGCATGTGTGTAGTGTATATACTATGCTCTTTGGTCTTTGCTTAGTTCATATGTTGTTCTTTGTGTGCGGTATTGTGTGGATTTATCACTTTGATATAATTTGGACAACTTGGATGCTTTGTGATATTAGTGGTGCATTCATCGTGTATGTGTTCTTTTTTCCAAATTGTATCTCTTTGGATCTTGCTAGGCTTGTGCATGCGTATTTATCTATATACTTCCTTTTGCCTTTCTTTCTCTACTTGATCCTTTATATAGGGAAAACTCCATAATATCCTTAATGGTTAAAGATGTGCATGAATTTCGAGTTCATATCCATATGCACATATTTAATGTGGAGTTTGCCCTATGTGTTGTAGTTGGTCTAACTACTTCGGACCCAATAAGTTTGGGAACCAAATTGTACCTTAATGTGTTTTAGGTACTTTGGAGAAGCATTGGATGCTTGGCTTATTCATGAGGAAGGTGGAGACACCATAGAAAATTACTAGAGCCAAGCATGGTTGATTCTTTGCTTTGAGGGAGAAGATGATTAAAAACTAGGTTCGGTTGTAAGTGTTTCATTCTCATCATGAAACCCGGTTAACAAAAATTTGGGTCAATTTGTTGGATATGCATCAAACTCCCACACTTACCGTATTCTCAATAAATCCACGGGACGTATTGAGGAAACGGAGAATGTGGAGTGTGATGAGAATAACGGCTTCCAAGCGAAGTAATTT
Organism: Triticum aestivum; assembly: GCF_018294505.1. Taxonomy (NCBI): domain Eukaryota; kingdom Viridiplantae; phylum Streptophyta; class Magnoliopsida; order Poales; family Poaceae; genus Triticum; species Triticum aestivum. The sequence goes on from NC_057802.1 coordinate 266,022,388, forward strand.
GTTTCAAGTGTTGTAGGTGATTAGGATCCTTCCCAAGCTACAAGTACAATGGGGATTGATCATATTCTTCCACAAGAAACACCCCATGTCCATGTAGAAGAAGGATTAAGAGCCCCTCTTGTGGATCCGCCACAAGGGAAGTCATCACCCCCAACACAAGAGCAAGATGCTCTGGGAGATCATGTACCTATCCAAGAACAAGATCAAGTCACTTATGTTCGCATACTAGATCAAGGGCCCCTTGAACCAATGCTCTCTCGGTAACAAGTACTCACTTCATGCATTTAGTTAAATTAGAGTCAACATTGTGTATGTTGCATCTTGAAATGATTAGTACGTGTTAAGTTTGTGTTTCTTACAAGAGCTTGAACCTCCTTATTGCATCTATGAGCCATTTGAGAAGAAGCATATCATGGGGATCTATAAAACCATGCTCATGGTTCACTTATCTCAAATATGCCAATCAAGCAATTTATTGCATAAAATTCCTCAAAGTGCTCTTATATGCACTATTGATAAATTTTCACAAACACTCTTTTTGGTTGTGGTATTATCTCTCATGCTTAGTAATTCATTTTTATGCAAATGAGATCAATTTATGCCATGTGCCTTGTGCCATGTGTCATGTGAAGGAAATATGCCCTAGAGGCAATAATAAAGTTATTATTTATTTCCTTATATCATGATAAATGTTTATTATTCATGCTAGAATTGTATTAACCGGAAACATAATACATGTGTGAATACATAGACAAACAGAGTGTCACTAGTATGCCTCTACTTGACTAGCTCGTTGATCAAAGATGGTTATGTTTCCTAGCCATAGACATGAGTTGTTATTTGATTAACGGGATCACATCATTAGGAGAATGATGTGATTGACTTGACCCATTCCGTTAGCTTAGCACTCGATCGTTTAGTATGTTGCTATTGCTTTTTTCATGACTTATACATGTTCCTATGACTATGAGATTATGCAACTCCCGTTTACCGGAGGAACACTTTGTGTGCTACCAAACGTCACAACGTAACTGGGTGATTATAAAGGTGCTCTACAGGTGTCTCCAAAGGTACTTGTTGGGTTGGCGTATTTCGAGATTAGGATTTGTCACTCCGATTGTCGGAGAGGTATCTCTGGGCCACTCAATAATGCACATCACTATAAGCCTTGCAAGCATTGTAACTACTGAGTTAGTTGTGGGATGATGTACTACGGAACGAGGAAAGAGACTTGCCGGTAACGAGATTGAACTAGGTATCGAGATACCGACGATCGAATCTCGGGCAAGTAACATACCGATGACAAAGGGAACAACGTATGTTGTTATGCGGTCTGACCGATAAAGATCTTCGTAGAATATGTGGGAGCCAATATGAGCATCCAGGTTCCGCTATTGGTTATTGACCGGAGAGGTGTCTCGGTCATGTCTACATAGTTCTCGAACCCGTAGGGTCCGCACGCTTAACGTTACGATGACAGTTATATTATGAGTTTATATGTTTTGATGTACCAAAGGAGTTCGGAGTCCCGGATGAGATCAGGGACTTGACGAGGAGTCTCGAAATGGTCGAGACGTAAAGATCGATATATTGGACGACTATATTCGGACATCGGAAAGGTTCCGAGTGATTCGGGTATTTTTCGGAGTACCGGAGAGTTACGGGAATTCGTATTGGGCCTTAATGGGCCATACGGGAAAGGAGAGAAAGGCCCCAAAGGGTGGCCGCACCCCTCCCCATGGACTAGTCCGAATTGGACTAGGGAGGGGGGCGCTGTTGGGGGATCGTAGCAGAATTTTAAAATTTTCCTACGCTCACCAAGATCCATCTATGGAGTACACTAGCAGCGAGGGGAAAGGAGTGCATCTACATACCCTTGTAGATCGCGAGCGGAAGCGTTCCAATGAACGAGGTTGATGGAGTCGTACTCGCCGTGATCCAAATCACCGATGACCGAGTGCCGAACGGACGGCACCTCCGCGTTCAACACACGTACGGAGCAGCGACGTCTCCTCCTTCTTGATCCAGCAAGGGGGAAGGAGAGGTTGATGGAGATCCAGCAGCACGACGGCGTGGTGGTGGATGTAGCGGGATCTCGGCAGGGCTTCGCCGAGCTTCTGCGAGAGGGAGAGGTGTTGCAGGGGAGGAGGGAGGCGCCAAAGGCTGTAGTACTGCTGCCCTCCCTCCCCCCCTTTATATAGGCCCCCTGGGAGGGGGGGCGCCAGCCAGGAACCCATCTGGATGGGGGGGCGGCGGCCAGGGGGGAGACTTGCCCCCCAAGGCAAGTGGGGCGCCCCCCCCACACCCTAGGGTTTCCAACCCTAGGCGCAGGGGGGAGGCCCATGGAGGGCGCCCCAGCCCACTAAGGGCTGGTTCCCGTCCCACTTCAGCCCATGGGGCCCTCCGGGATATGTGGCCCCACCCGGTGGACCCCCGGGACCCTTCCGGTGGTCCCGGTACAATACCGGTGAGCCCCGAAACTTTCCCAGTGGCCGAAACTTGACTTCCTATATATAATTCTTCACCTCCGGACCATTCCGGAACTCCTCGTGACGTCCGGGATCTCATCCGGGACTCCGAACAACTTTCGGGTTTCCGCATACTCATATCTCTACAACCCTAGCGTCACCGAACCTTAAGTGTGTAGACCCTACGGGTTCGGGAGACATGCAGACATGACCGAGACGCCTCTCCGGTCAATAACCAACAGCGGGATCTGGATACCCATGTTGGCTCCCACATGTTCCACGATGATCTCATCGGATGAACCACGATGTCGAGGATTCAATCAATCATGTATACAATTCCCTTTGTCAATCGGTATGTTACTTGCCCGAGATTCGATCGTCGGTATCCCAATACCTTGTTCAATCTCGTTACCGGCAAGTCTCTTTACTCGTACCGCAATGCATGATCCCGTGACTAACTCCTTAGCCACATTGAGCTCATTATGATGATGCATTACCGAGTGGGCCCAGAGATACCTCTCCGTCATACGGAGTGACAAATCCCAGTCTCGATCCGTGCCAACCCATCAGACACTTTCGGAGATACCCGTAGTGTACCTTTATAGTCACCCAGTTACTTGTGATGTTTGGCACACCCAAAGTACTCCTACGGTATCCGGGAGTTGCACGATCTCATGGTCTAAGGAGAAGATACTTGACATTGGAAAAGCTCTAGCAAACGAACTACACGATCTTTGAGCTATGCTTACGATTGGGTCCTGTCCATCACATCATTCTCCTAATGATGTGATCCCGTTATCAATGACATCCAATGTCCATAGTCAGGAAACCATGACTATCTGTTGATCAACGAGCTAGTCAACTAGAGGCTTACTAGGGACACGTTGTGGTCTATGTATTCACACATGTATTACGATTTCCGGATAACACAATTATAGCATGAACAATAGACAATTACAATGAACAAAGAAATATAATAATAACCATTTATTATTGCCTCTAGGGCATATTTCCAACAGTCTCCCACTTGCACTAGAGTCAATAATCTAGTTACATTGTGATGAATCGAACACCCATTGCGTCCTGGTGTTGATCATGTTTTGCTCTAGGGAGAGGTTTAGTCAACGGATCTGCTACATTCAGGTCCGTATGTACTTTACAAATATCTATGTCTCCATTTTGAACACTTTCATGAATGGAGTTGAAGCGACGCTTGATATGCCTGGTCTTCCTGTGAAACCTGGGCTCCTTGGCAAGGGCAATAGCTCCAGTGTTGTCACAAAAGAGAGTCATCGGGCCCGACGCATTGGGAATCACCCCTAGGTCGGTAATGAACTCCTTCATCCAGACTGCTTCCTGTGCTGCCTCCGAGGCTGCCATGTACTCCGCTTCACATGTAGATCCCGCCACGACGCTTTGCTTGCAACTGCACCAGCTTACTGCTCCTCCATTCAAAATATACACGTATCCGGTTTGTGACTTCGAGTCATCCAGATCTGTGTCGAAGCTAGCGTCGACGTAACCCTTTACGACGAGCTCTTCGTCACCTCCATAAACGAGAAACATATCCTTAGTCCTCTTCAGGTACTTTAGGATATTCTTGACCGCTGTCCAGTGTTCCATGCTGGGGTTACTTTGGTACCTTCCTACCAAACTCACGGCAAGGTTTACATCAGGTCTGGTATACAGCATGGCATACATAATAGACCCTATGGACGAGGCATAGGGGATGACACTCATCTTTTCTCTATTTTCTGCCGTGGTCGGGCATTGAGCCGTGCTCAATTGCACACCTTGCAATACAGGCAAGAACCCCTTCTTAGACTGATCCATATTGAACTTCTTCAATATCTTGTCAAGGTACGTACTCTGTGAAAGACCAATGAGGCGTCTTGATCTATCTCTATAGATCTTGATGCCTAATATATAAGCAGCTTCTCCAAGGTCCTTCATTGAAAAACACTTATTCAAATAGGCCTTTATACTTTCCAAGAATTCTATATCATTTCCCATCAATAGTATGTCATCCACATATAATATGAGAAATGCTACAGAGCTCCCACTCACTTTCTTGTAAACACAGGCTTCTCCATAAGTCTGTGTAAACCCAAACGCTTTGATCATCTCATCAAAGCGAATGTTCCAACTCCGAGATGCTTGCACCAGCCCATAGATTGAGCGCTGGAGCTTGCATACTTTGTTAGCATTCTTAGGATCGACAAACCTTCCGGCTGCATCATATACAATTCTTCCTTAAGGAAGCCATTAAGGAATGCCGTTTTGACGTCCATCTGCCATATCTCATAATCATAGTATGCGGCAATTGCTAACATGATTCGGACGGACTTCAGCTTCGCTACGGGTGAGAAAGTCTCATCGTAGTCAACCCCTTGAACTTGTCGATAACCCTTAGCGACAAGTCGAGCCTTATAGATGGTCACATTACCATCCGCGTCTGTCTTCTTCTTAAAGATCCATTTGTTTTCTATCGCTCGCCGATCATCGGGCAAGTCAGTCAAAGTCCATACTTCGTTTTCATACATGGATCCTATCTCGGATTTCATGGCTTCTAGCCATTTGTCGGAATCCGGGCCCGCCATCGCTTCTTCATAGTTCGAAGGTTCACCGTTGTCTAACAACATGATTTCCAGGACAGGGTTGCCGTACCACTCTGGTGCGGAACGTGTCCTTGTGGACCTACGAAGTTCAGTAGTAACTTGATCCGAAGCTTCATGATCATCATCATTAACTTCCTCCCCAGTCGGTGTAGGCACCGCAGGAACATCTTCCCGCGCTGCGCTACTTTCCGGTACGGAAGGGGTGACTATCACCTCATCAAGTTCCACTTTCCTCCCACTTACTTCCTTCGAGAGAAACTCTTTCTCTAGAAAGGACCCGTTCTTGGCAACGAAGATCTTGCCTTCGGATCTGAGGTAGAAGGTATACCCAATAGTTTCCCTAGGGTATCCTATGAAGACGCATTTCTCCGACTTGGGTTCGAGCTTTTCAGGTTGAAGTTTCTTGACATAAGCATCGCATCCCCAAGATTTTAGAAACGACAGCTTAGGTTTCTTCCCAAACCATAATTCATACGGTGTCGTCTCAAAGGATTTCGACGGAACCCTATTTAAAGTGAATGCGGCAGTCTCTAAAGCATAGCCCCAAAATGAGAGCGGTAAATCGGTAAGAGACATCATAGATCGCACCATATCCAATAGAGTGCGATTACGATGTTCGGACACACCGTTTCGCTGAGGTGTTCCAGGCGGCGTGAGTTGTGAAACGATTCCACATTTCCTTAAGTGCGCACCAAATTCGTGACTTAAATATTCTCCACCACGATCTGATCGTAAGAATTTTATTTTTCTGTCACGTTGATTCTCAACCTCACTCTGAAATTCCTTGAACTTTTCAAAGGTTTCAGACTTGTGTTTCATTAGGTAGACAAACCCATATCTACTTAAATCATCAGTGAGAGTGAGAACATAACGATATCCTCCGCGAGCCTCAACACTCATTGGACCGCACACATCGGTATGTATGATTTCCAATAAGTTGGTTGCTCGCTCCATTGTTCCAGAGAACGGAGTCTTGGTCATCTTACCCATGAGGCATGGTTCGCACGTGTCAAATGATTCGTAATCAAGAGACTCCAAAAGTCCATCTGCATGGAGCTTCTTCATGCGCTTGACACCAATGTGACCAAGGCGGCAGTGCCACAAGTATGTGGGACTATCGTTATCAACTTTACATCTTTTGGTATTCTCACTATGAATATGTGTATCATCACGTTCGAGATTCATCAAGAATAAACCATTGACCAGCGGGGCATGACCATAAAACATATCTCTCAAATAAATAGAACAACCATTATTCTCGGATTTAAATGAGTAGCCATCTCGAATTAAACGAGATCCAGATACAATGTTCATGCTCAAAGCTGGCACTAAATAACAATTATTGAGGTTTAAAACTAATCCCGTAGGTAGATGCAGAGGTAGCGTGCCGACGGCGATCACATCGACCTTGGAACCATTCCCGACGCGCATCGTCACCTCGTCCTTTGCCAGTCTCCGTTTATTCCGCAGTTCCTGTTTTGAGTTACAAATATGAGCAACCGCACCGGTATCAAATACCCAGGAGCTACTACGAGTACTGGTAAGGTACACATCAATTACATGTATATCACATATACCTTTGGTGTTGCCAGCCTTCTTGGCCGCTAAGTATTTGGGGCAGTTCCGCTTCCAGTGACCACTTCCCTTGCAATAAAAGCACTCAGTCTCAGGCTTGGGTCCATTCTTTGACTTCTTCCCGGCAACTGGCTTACCGGGCGCGGCAACTCCCTTGCCGTCCTTCTTGAAGTTCTTCTTACCCTTGCCCTTCTTGAACTTAGTGGTTTTATTCACCATCAACACTTGATGTTCTTTTCTGATGTCCACCTCCGCTGATTTCAGCATCGAATATACCTCAGGAATGGTCTTTTCCATCCCCTGCATATTGAAGTTCATCACAAAGCTCTTGTAGCTTGGTGGAAGCGACTGAAGGATTCTGTCAATGACCGCGTCATCCGGGAGATTAACTCCCAGCTGAGACAAGCGGTTGTGTAACCCAGACATTCTGAGTATGTGATCACTAACAGAACTATTCTCCTCCATTTTACAGCTGAAGAACTTGTCAGAGACTTCATATCTCTCGACCCGGGCATGAGCTTGGAAAACCATTTTCAGCTCTTCGAACATCTCATATGCTCCATGCTTCTCAAAACGCTTTTGGAGCCCCGGTTCTAAGCTGTAAAGCATGCCGCACTGAACGAGGGAGTAATCATCAGCACAAGATTGCCAAGCGTTCATAACTTCTTGGTTCTCTGGGATTGGTGCTTCACCTAGCGGTGCTTCTAGGACATAATCTTTCTTGGCTGTTATGAGGATGATCCTCAGGTTCCGGACCCAGGCCGTATAGTTGCTGCCATCATCTTTCAGCTTGGTTTTCTCTAGGAACGCGTTGAAGTTGAGGACAACGTGGGCCATTTGATCTACAAGACATATTGTAAAGATTTTAGACTAAGTTCATGATAATTAAGTTCATATAATCAAATTATTCAATGAACTCCCACTCAGACAGACATCCCTCTAGTCATCTAAGTGAAACATGATCCGAGTTAACTAGGCCGTGTCTGATCATCACGTGAGACGGACTAGTCAAGATCGGTGAACATCTCCATGTTGATCGTATCTTCTATACGACTCATGCTCGACCTTTCGGTCCTCCGTGTTCCGAGGCCATGTCTGTACATGCTAGGCTCGTCAAGTCAACCTAAGTGTATTGCGTGTGTTCCGAGGCCATGTCTGTACATGCTAGGCTCGTCAACACCCATTGTATGCGAACGTTAGAATCTATCACACCCGATCATCACGTGGTGCTTTGAAACAACGAACCTTCGCAATGGTGCACAGTTAGGGGGAACACTTTCTTGAAATTATCATAAGGGATCATCTTACTTACTACCGTCGTTCTAAGCAAATAAGATGCAAAAACATGATAAACATCACATGCAATCAAATAGTGACATGATATGGCCAATATCATTTTGCTCCTTTGATCTCCATCTTCGGGGCACCATGATCATCTTCATCACCAGCATGACACCATGATCTCCATCATCATGATCTCCATCATTGTGTCTTCATGAAGTTGTCACGCCAACGATTACTTTCTATGGCTAACGCGTTTAGCAATAAAGTAAAGTAATTTACATGGCGTTATTCAATGACACGCAGGTCATACAAGATAATAAAGACAACTCCTATGGCTCCTGCCGGTTGTCATACTCATCGACATGCAAGTCGTGATTTCTATTACAAGAATATGATCAATCTCATACATCACATATATCATTCATCACATCTTCTGGCCATATCACATCACATAGCACGTGCTGCAAAAACAAGTTAGACGTCCTCTAATTGTTGTTGCAAGTTTTTTACGTGGCTTGTAGGTTTCTAGCAAGAACGTTTCTTACCTACGTATGACCACAACGTGATATGCCAATTTCTATTTACCCTTCATAAGGACCCTTTTCATCGAATCCGTTCCGACTAAAGTGGGAGAGACAGACACCCGCTAGCCACCTTATGCAAGTAGTGCATGTCAGTCGGTGGAACCTGTCTCACGTAAGCGTACGTGTAAGGTCGGTCCGGGCCGCTTCATCCCACAATACCGCGGAAACAAGATAAGACTAGTAGCGGCAAGAAGAATTGGCAACATCTACGCCCACAACTGCTTTGTGTTCTACTCGTGCATAGTAACTACGCATAGGCCTGGCTCATGATGCCATTGTTGGGGGATCGTAGCAGAATTTTAAAATTTTCCTACGCTCACCAAGATCCATCTATGGAGTACACTAGCAACGAGGGGAAAGGAGTGCATCTACATACCCTTGTAGATCGCGAGCGGAAGCGTTCCAATGAACGAGGTTGATGGAGTCGTACTCGCCGTGATCCAAATCACCGATGACCGAGTGCCGAACGGACGGCACCTCCGCGTTCAACACACGTACGGAGCAGTGACGTCTCCTCCTTCTTGATCCAGCAAGGGAGAAGGAGAGGTTGATGGAGATCCAGCAGCACGACGGCGTGGTGGTGGATGTAGCGGGATTTCGGCAAGGCTTCGCCGAGCTTCTGCGAGAGGGAGAGGTGTTGCAGGGGAGGAGGGAGGCGCCAGAGGCTGTAGTACTGCTGCCCTCCCTCCCCCCCTTTATATAGGCCCCCTGGGAGGGGGGGCGCCGGCCAGGAACCCATCTGGATGGGGGGGCGGCGGCCAGGGGGGAGACTTGCCCCCCAAGGCAAGTGGGGCGCCCCCCACCCTAGGGTTTCCAACCCTAGGCGCAGGGGGGAGGCCCATGGGGGGCGCCCCAGCCCACTAAGGGCTGGTTCCCTTCCCACTTCAGCCCATGGGGCCCTTCGGGATAGGTGGCCCCACCCGGCGGACCCTCGGGACCCTTCCGGTGGTCCCGGTACAATACCGGTGACCCCTGAAACTTTCCCGGTGGCCGAAACTTGACTTCCTATATATAATTCTTCACCTCCAGACCATTCCGGAACTCCTCGTGACGTCCGGGATCTCATCCGGGACTTCGAACAACTTTCGGGTTTCCGCATACTCATATCTCTACAACCCTAGCGTCACCGAACCTTAAGTGTGTAGACCCTACGGGTTCGGGAGACATGCAGACATGACCGAGACGCCTCTCCGGTCAATAACCAACAGCGGGATCTGGATACCCATGTTGGCTCCCACATGTTCCATGATGATCTCATCGGATGAACCACGATGTCGAGGATTCAATCAATCCCGTATACAATTCCCTTTGTCAATCGGTATGTTACTTGCCCGAGATTCGATCGTCGGTATCCCAATACCTTGTTCAATCTCGTTACCGGCAAGTCTCTTTACTCGTACCGCAATGCATGATCCCGTGACTAACTCCTTGGCCACATTGAGCTCATTATGATGATGCATTACCGAGTGGGCCCAGAGATACCTCTCCGTCATACGGAGTGACAAATCCCAGTCTCGATCCGTGCCAACCCAACAGACACTTTCGGAGATACCCGTAGTGTACCTTTATAGTCACCCAGTTACGTTGTGACGTTTGGCACACCCAAAGTACTCCTACGGTATCCGGGAGTTGCACGATCTCATGGTCTAAGGAGAAGATACTTGACATTGGAAAAGCTCTAGCAAACGAACTACACGATCTTTGAGCTATGCTTACGATTGGGTCCTGTCCATCACATCATTCTCCTAATGATGTGATCCCGTTATCAATGACATCCAATGTCCATAGTCAGGAAACCATGACTATCTGTTGATCAACGAGCTAGTCAACTAGAGGCTTACTAGGGACACGTTGTGGTCTATGTATTCACACATGTATTACGATTTCCGGATAACACAATTATAGCATGAACAATAGACAATTACCATGAACAAAGAAATATAATAATAACCATTTATTATTGCCTCTAGGGCATATTACCAACAGGCGCCCCCTTCCTTCTTTCTCCTTCTCCCTTCCCTTCTCCTATTCCAACAAGGAAAGGAGGAGTCCTACTCCCGATGGGAGTAGGACTCCCCCCTTGGCGCGCCCTCCACCTTGGCCGGCAGCCTCCCCCTTGCTCCTTTATATACGGGGGCAGGGGGCACCTCTCGACACACAATCGATCAATGATCTTTTAGCTGTGTGCGGTGCCCCCCTCCACCATATTACACCTCGATAATATCGTAGCGGTGCTTAGGCGAAGCCCTGCGTCGGTAGAACATCATCATCGTCACCACGCCGTCATGCTGACGAAACTCTCCCTCAACACTCGACTGGATCGGAGTTCGAGGGACGTCATCGAGCTGAACGTGTGCTGAACTCGGAGGTGTCGTGCGTTCGGTACTTGATCAGTCGGATCGTGAAGACGTACGACTATATCAACCGCGTTGTGTTAACGCTTCCGCTATCGGTCTACGAGGGTGCGTGGACAACACTCTCCCCTCTCGTTGCTATTCATCACCATGATCTTGCGTGTTCGTAGGAAATTTTTTGAAATTACTACGTTCCCCAACAGTGGCATCCGAGCCAGGTTTTATGCATTGATGTTATGCACGAGTAGAACACAAGTGAGTTGTGGGCGATATAAGTCATACTGATTACCAGCATGTCATACTTTGGTTCGGCGGTATTGTGAGATGAAGCGGCCCGGACCGACATTACGCGTACGCGTACGCTTACGCAAGACTGGTTTCACCGTTGCGAGCACTCATTGCTTAAAGGTGACTGGCGGGTGTCTGTCTCTCTCACTTTAGTTGAACCGAGTATGGCTACGCCCGGTCCTTGCGAAGGTTAAAACAACACCAACTTGACAAACTATCGTTGTGGTTTTGATGCGTAGGTAAGAATGGTTTTTGCTAAGCCCGTAGCAGCCACGTAAAACTTGCAACAACAAAGTAGAGGACGTCTAACTTGTTTTTGCAGGGCATGTTGTGATGTGATATGGTCAAGACATGATGCTATATTTTATTGTATGAGATGATCATGTTTTGTAACCGAGTTATCGGCAACTGGCAGGAGCCATATGGTTGTCGCTTTATTGTATGCAATGCAATCGCCATGTAATTGTTTTACTTTATCACTAAGCGGTAGCGATAGTCGTAAAAGCAATAGTTGGCGAGACGGCAACGATGCTACGATGGAGATCAAGGTGTCGCGCCGGTGACGATGGTGATCATGATGGTGCTTCGGAGATGGAGATCACAAGCACAAGATGATGATGGCCATATCATATCACTTATATTGATTACATGTGATGTTTATCTTTTATGCATCTTATCTTGCTTTGATTGACGGTAGAATTATAAGATGATCTCTCACTAAAATTTCAAGATAAAAGTGTTCTCCCTGAGTATGCACCGTTGCGAAAGTTCTTCGTGCTGAGACACCACGTGATGATCGGGTGTGATAGGCTCTACGTTCAAATACAACGGGTGCAAAACAGTTGCACACGCGGAATACTCAGGTTAAACTTGACGAGCCAAGCATATGCAGATATGGCCTCGGAACACTGAGACCGAAAGGTCGAGCGTGAATCATATAGTAGATATGATCAGCATAGTGATGTTCACCATTGAAAACTACTCCATTTCACGTGATGATCGGTTATGGTTTAGTTGATTTGGAACACGTAATCACTTAGATGATTAGAGGGATGTCTATCTAAGTGGGAGTTCTTAAGTAATATGATTAATTGAACTTAAATTTATCATGAACTTAGTCCTGATAGTATTTTGCAAATTATGTTGTAGATCAATAGCTCGCGTTGTTGCTTCCCTGTGTTTATTTTTGATATCTTCCTAGAGAAAAATTATGTTGAAAGATGTTAGTAGCAAAGATGCGGATTGGATCCGTGATCTGAGGATTATCCTCGTTGCTGCACAGAAAAAATTATGTCCTTGATGCACCGCTAGGTGACAGACCTATTGCAGGAGCAGATGCAGACGTTATGAACGTTTGGCTAGCTCAATATGATGACTACTTCATAGTTTAGTGCACCATGCTTAACGGCTTAGAATCGGGACTTCAAAGACGTTTTGAACGTCATGGACCATATGAGATGTTCCAGGAGTTGAAGTTAATATTTCAAGCAAATACCCGAGTTGAGAGATATGAAGTCTCCAACAAGTTCTATAGCTAAAAGATGGAGGAGAATAGCTCAAGCAGTGAGCATGTGCTCAGATTGTCTGGGTACTACAATCGCTTGAATCAAGTGGGAGTTAATCTTCCAGATAAAATAGTGATTGACAGAATTCTCTAGTCACCAGCACCAAGTTAGTAGAACTTCGTGATGAACTATAGTATGCAAGGGATGACGATAGTAATTCCCGAGCTCTTCGTGATGCTGAAATCGACGAAGGTAGAAATCAAGAAAAACATCAAGTGTTGATGGTTAACAAGACCACTAGTTTTAAGAAAAGGGCAAAGGGATAGAAGGGGAACTTCAAGAAGAACGGCAAGCAAGTTGCTACTCAAAGTGAAGAAGCCCAAGTCTGTACCTAAGCCTGAGACTAAGTGCTTCTACTGCAAAGGGACTGGTCACTGGAAGCGGACTACCCCAACTATTTGGTGGATAAGAAGGATGGCAAAGTGAACAAAGGTATATTGGATATACATGTTATTGATGTGTACTTTACTAGTGTTTATAGCAACCCCTCGGTATTTGATACTGGTTCAGTTGCTAAGAGTAGTAACTCGAAACGGGAGTTTCAGAATAAACAGAGACTAGTAAAAGGTGAGGTAACGATGTGTGTTGGAAGTAGTTCCAAGATTGATATGATCATCATCACACACTCCCTATACTTTCGGGATTAGTGTTGAAACTAAATAAGTGTTATTTGGTGTTTGCGTTAAGCATGAATATGATTTGATCATGTTTGTTGCAATACGGTTATTCATTTAAATTAGAGAATAATTATTGTTCTATTTACATGAATAAAACCTTCAATGGTCATACACCCAATGAAAATGGTTTGTTGGATCTCGATCGTAGTGATACACATATTCATAATATTGAAGCCAAAAGATGCAAAGTTAATAATGATAGTGCAACTTATTTGTGGCACTGCTGTTTAGGTCATATTGGTGTAAAGCGCATGAAGAAACTCCATGCTGATGGGATTTTGGAATCACTTGATTATGAATCACTTGATGCTTGCGAACCGTGCCTCATGGGCAAGATGACTAAAACGCCGTTCTCCGGAACTATGGAGAGAGCAACAGATTTGTTGGAAATCATACATACAGATGTATGTGGTCCGATGAATATTGAGGCTCGTAGCGGGTATCATTATTTTCTTACCTTCACATATGATTTGAGCAGATATGGGTATGTCTACTTAATGAAACAGAAGTCTGAAACATTTAAAAAGTTCATATAATTTCAGAGTGAAGCGGAAAATCATCGTAACAAGAAAATAAAGTTTCTACGATCTGATCGTAGAGAAGAGTATTTGAGTTACGAGTTTGGCCTTCAGTTAAAACAACGTGAAATAGTTTCACTACTCACGCCACCTGGAACACCACGGTGTAATGGTGTGTCCGAACATCGTAACCGTACTTTATTAGATATGGTGCGATATATGATGTCTCTTACCGATCTACCACTATCGTTTTGGGGTTATGCATTAGAGACAGCTGCATTCACGTTAAATAGGGTACCATCTAAATCCGTTGAGACGACATCTTATGAACTGTGGTTTGGCAAGAAACCAAAGTTGTCGTTTCTTAAAGTTTGGGGTTGCGACGCTTATGTGAAAAAGTTTCATCCTGATAAGCTCAAACCCAAATCGGAGAAATGTGTCTTCATAGGATACCCAAAGGAGACAGTTGGGTACACCTTCTATCACAGATCCGAAGGCAAGACATTCGTTGCTAAGTATGGATCCTTTCTAGAGAAGGAGTTTCTCTCGAAAGAAGTGAGTGGGAGGAAAGTAGAACTTGATGAGGTAACTGTATCTGCTCCCTTATTGGAAAGTAGTTCATCACAGAAATCTGTTCCTGTGACTCCTACACCAATTAGTGAGGAAGTTAATGATGATGATCATGAAGCTTCGGATCAATTTACTACCGAACCTCGTAGGACAACCAGAGTGAGATCCGCACCAAGAGTGGTACGGTAATTCAGTTCTGGAGGTCATGTTACTTGACCATGACGAACCTACGAACTATGAGGAACTGATGATGAGCCCAGATTTCGTAAAATGGCTTGAGGCCATGAAATCTGAGATGGGATCCATGTATGAGAACAAAGTATGGACTTTGATTGACTTGCCCAATGATCGGCGAGCCATAAAAATAAATGGATCTTCAAGAGGAAGACGGACGCTGATAGTAGTGTTACTATCTATAAAGCTAGACTTGTCGGAAAAAGGTTTTTGACAAAGTTCAAAGTGTTGACTACGATGAGATTTCTCACTCGCAGCGATGCTTAAGTCTGTCCGAATCATGTTAGCAATTGCCGCATTTTATGAAATCTGGCAAATGGATAAACAAAACTACATTCCTTAATGGATTCATTAAAGAAGAGTTGTATATGATGCAACCAGAAGGTTTTGTCAATCCTAAAGGTGCTAACAAAATATGCAAACTCCAGTGATCCATCTATGGACTGGTGCAAGCATCTCGGAGTTGGAATATACGCTTTGATAAGTTGATCAAAGCATATAGTTTTATACAGACTTGCGGTGAAGCCTGTATTTACAAGAAAGTGAGTGAGAGCACTACAGCATTTCTGATAAGTATATGTGAATGACATATTGTTGATCGGAAATAATGTAGAATTATTCTGCAAAGCATAAAGGAGTGTTTGAAATGAGTTTTTCAAATAAAGACCTCGGTAAAGCTGCTTACATATTGAGCATCAAGATCTATAGAGATAGATCAAGACGCTTGATAAGTTTTTTCAATGAGTACATACCTTAACAAGATTTTGAAGTAGTTCAAAATAGAACAGTCAAAGAAAGAGTTCTTGCCTGTGTTACAAGGTGTGAAATTGAGTAAGACTCAAAGCCCGACCACGACAGAAGATAGAAAGAGAATGAAAGTCATTCCCTATGCCTTGGCCATAGGTTCTATAAAGTATGTCATGCCGTGTACCAGATCTATTGTATACCCTACACTGATTTTGGCAAGGGAGTACAATAGTGATCTAGGAGTAGATCACTGGACAGCGGTCAAAATTATCCTTAGTGGAATAAGGATATGTTTCTCGATTATGGAAATGACAAAAGGTTCGTCGTAAAGGGTTACGTCGATGCAAGTTTTGACACTAATCTAGATGACTCTAAGTCTCGGTCTAGATACATATTGAAAGAGGGAGCAATTAGCTAGAGTAGCTCCATGCAGAGCATTGTAGACATAGAAATTTGCAAAATACTTACGAATCTGAATGTGACAGACCCGTTGACTAAAATTATCTCACAAGCAAAACATGATCACACCTTAGTACTCTTTGGGTGTTAATCACATAAGCTATGTGAACTAGATTACTGACTCTAGTAAACCCTTTGGGTGTTGGTCACATGACGATATGAACTATGGGTGTTAATCACATGGTGATGTGAACTATTGATGTTAAATCACATGGCGATGTGAACTAGATTATTGACTCTAGTGCAAGTGGGAGACTGAAGGAAATATGCCCTAGAGGAAATAATAAAGTTATTATTTTATTTCCTTATATCATGATAAATGTTTATTATTCATGCTAGAATTGTATTAACCGGAAACATAATACATGTGTGAATACATAGACAAACAGAGTGTCACTAGTATGCCTCTACTTGACTAGCTCGTTGATCAAAGATGGTTATGTTTCCTAGCCATAGACATGAGTTGTCATTTGATTAACGGGATCACATCATTAGGAGAATGATGTGATTGACTTGAACCATTCCGTTAGCTTAGCACTCGATCGTTTAGTATGTTGCTATTGCTTTTTTCATGACTTATACATGTTCCTATGACTATGAGATTATGCAACTCCCGTTTACCGGAGGAACACTTTGTGTGCTACCAAACGTCACAACGTAACTGGGTGATTATAAAGGTGCTCTACAGGTGTCTCCAAAGGTACTTGTTGGGTTGGCGTATTTCGAGATTAGGATTTGTCACTCCGATTGTCGGAGAGGTATCTCTGGGCCCACTCAGTAATGCACATCACTATAAGCCTTGCAAGCATTGTAACTAATGAGTTAGTTGCGGGATGATGTACTACGGAACGAGTAAAGAGACTTGCCGGTAACGAGATTGAACTAGGTATCGAGATACCGACGATCGAATCTCGGGCAAGTAACATACCGATGACAAAGGGAACAACGTATGTTGTTATGCGGTCTGACCGATAAAGATCTTCGTAGAATATGTGGGAGCCAATATGAGCATCCAGGTTCCGCTATTGGTTATTGACCGGAGAGGTGTCTCGGTCATGTCTACATAGTTCTCGAACCCGTAGGGTCCGCACGCTTAACGTTACGATGACAATTATATTATGAGTTTATATGTTTTGATGTACCGAAGGAGTTCGGAGTCCCGGATGAGATCAGGGACTTGACGAGGAGTCTCGAAATGGTCGAGACGTAAAGATCGATATATTGGACGACTATATTCGGACATCGGAAAGGTTCCGAGTGATTCGGGTATTTTTCGGAGTACCAGAGAGTTACCGGAATTCGTATTGGGCCTTAATGGGCCATACGGGAAAGGAGAGAAAGGCCCCAAAGGGTGGCCGCACCCCTCCCCATGGACTAGTCCGAATTGGACTAGGGAGGGGGGCGCCCCCTTCCTTCTTTCTCCTTCTCCCTTCCCTTCTCCTATTCCAACAAGGAAAGGAGGAGTCCTACTCCCGGTGGGAGTAGGACTCCCCCCTTGGCGCGCCCTCCACCTTGGCCCGGCGGCCTCCCCCTTGCTCCTTTATATACGGGGGGCAGGGGGCACCTCTCGACACACAATCGATCAACGATCTTTTAGCCGTGTGCGGTGCCCCCCTCCACCATATTACACCTCGATAATATCGTAGCGGTGCTTAGGCGAAGCCCTGCGTCGGTAGAACATCATCATCGTCACCACGCCGTCGTGCTGACGAAACTCTCCCTCAACACTCGGCTGGATCGGAGTTCGAGGGACGTCATCGAGCTGAACGTGTGCTGAACTCGGAGGTGCCGTGCGTTCGGTACTTGATCAGTCGGATCATGAAGACGTACGACTACATCAACCGCGTTGTGTTAACGCTTCCGCTATCGGTCTACGAGGGTGCGTGGACAACACTCTCCCCTCTCGTTGCTATACATCGCCATGATCTTGCGTGTTCGTAGGAATTTTTTTGAAATTGCTACATTCCCCAACATCATGTTACAAAGCTTTTATGCTAAAGATCAAGTTTGTATAATAATAATGGATTCATTCATGGATATCAAGTTCTTATCTTTTGTACCTTTTTGTGTGTGCAAGTTTCTTTTTGGATGCTCATCTTGATGATTATTTGCCACATAAGAAACTTATACACATGAGACAGTGCATAACTTTCTTTAATATCTATTCGTTTACTACCGGTCCTTCGGATTTGTCTCTTTTTGATTCTTTGATGGATCCGGTAAGAGGATGAGTACTGAGTGCTTGTATGTATTTCTTATATCTTTGCACTCATGAGTTTTTGGACCCATTCTTAGCATGATGATCCTATTGGATACTTCACATATATCTTGTCCAAAATATGTTATTTGGATCTTTTGAATGTGTGACTCTCATTTTTATCTTCTTGTCGCATTCTATGGATCCCCAATATAGTTTGAGCTCCTCCATTTTATACATAAATGGGTATGTGGATTTGATTCCACTCACATTTGAGAAATGCACAAATCAAGGAGGAACTCATACTATATTGGCCTTCTAGATTTCTTCCATTTTGGCATTTGATGCCAATGGGGGTGAAGTTTAGAGGGTTTAGGAGAAGTGTGTTGGTTCTTATCATTCATGCATATCTATATTCGGTGTGTTTGCTTGTTGCATGAATGTCTATATAGAGAAAACTCCACCAAGTTCTTTCATGTGCATATATTATCGGGGAGTTTGCTCTATATAGTATGGTTCTACTAGCATCAAATTCTTGTGTAGTATTTTGATGCTAGTACAACCGGTTTTGATAACAT
Source organism: Triticum aestivum (assembly GCF_018294505.1). Taxonomy (NCBI): domain Eukaryota; kingdom Viridiplantae; phylum Streptophyta; class Magnoliopsida; order Poales; family Poaceae; genus Triticum; species Triticum aestivum. Next base: position 266,041,104 of record NC_057802.1, read on the forward strand.
CAACTATCTTTGTGATATTTGTGGCTATCAAAACCACCACAAGTATACAATTTATTCTCGGATAGATTGCATACTTGTTTTAAATATAAACCCTCTTGTTGAGATTGTCATCAATTACCAAAATGGGGGAGATTGAAAGGCCATGTAGCCTCTAAGTGTGGTTTTGGTTATTAATGGCAATCTGTATAGACTAATGTTTCATTGAGATATATTTGAAGGGATTGTCCATAGATGGTGCATCAAGGATATTAGATGGAATCAAGGATAAATTCCATATATATGAAGATATGTTTGCTCTAAGCGTTGGTATTAATTGACAAATTCCTATGGAGCATCAAGTGCATTGAATCCTATATGAAGAAATGTTCCATAGTGATGCATGAAGCATGTTGGATTTATGTGGGAAGAATGCCATCAAAACATTCAAAGAAGTCCTCATGGTATCCCTCTCTGGATACCTCGTGCGCACGGGCCTCCTGACCCCCATGCGCATGGGGTCGAGTGTCAACTCTCTGGATACCCCGTGCACACGGGGTCTAGGTTTTGGCACTCGAGGTCACATATCCAGTAAGGTTTCAAGTTGGTCTTTGAGGATTTATGTTGAAGCCATCAAGATTGATTTTAATGTCTAACCGACTATATTCAAGGTGGAGTTCGTTAGAGGATCTCAAAGATTGACATATGTGGGATTTTAAGGATCAAGAGCTTGAAAGTATAATCAAATAGAAGAATTCAAGTTATGGTTTCAAGACAAAATCATGGTAAGCTCATGTGTTGGGTTTTCAGTTGATCAAGTCTTGAAGCAAGCAACTAGAGTGAAGAATTCATTGTGCCTCTCAAGAGATTATGATGGAGTTTTTAGAGAGCAAATGATGACCAATATGATATTCATAGTGAAACTTGATATGGTCATGAAAGTGACTTTGGTGATCGCTTTCTTGAAGCAATGAAGGGAAATGAAGAGTTCATTGTGGCTTTCAAGAAACCAAGATGGGACATGAAGTAAAGATGTTGCTTGACCAAGAAGGAGCTAGAAGATTATCTAGATGGTCAACTCTCAAAGCGCAATCTTTGTACCACGTGGGATCAAGTGATCTAGTGGTATGGTAAGTAATTGTGAATTGTGCTTTGCTACCTAACCCATGCTATGTGCTTTCTATGTCTATGTGGGTTAGGTGTTTCTCATGGGCTTGCATCAAAAGAGAGATTTCAAGTAGCCTATGTGTGGATGACATCAAGTGGTGATGGTCATTGGGTTCGAGGAATCCAAGTGCAAGATGAGAAGCCGGAGGTTGTATGCTTTGAAGCTTGCGGTCCACATCATGATAATATGCATGTGAAGATGGGCTTAAGTTAAGGCTTCCCTCATTGCAATATGAGGATGCATTCCGAGTATGTTCACCAAGTGATTGTGGACAAGAAAAAGATTCAACTTGAGGCAAGCATTGATACGTCCATTTTGCATCATGCTTTTATATTGATATTTATTGCATTATGGGCTGTTATTACACATTATGTCACAATACTTATGCCTATTCTCTCTTATTTTACAAGGTTTACATAAGGAGGGAGAATGCCGGTAGCTGGAATTCTGGGCTGGAAAAGGAGCAAATATTAGAGACCTATTCTGCACAACTCCAAAAGTCTTGAAACTCCACGAAAGTTATTTTTGGAAATAATAAAAAATATTGAGCGGAAGAAATACGTCAGGGGGGCCTCCACCTGTCCACGAGGGTGGGGGCGCGCCCTACCCCCTGGGCGCGCCCCCTGCCTCGTGGGCCCCCTGTTGGCCCTCCGATGGCCATCTTCTGCTATATGAAGTCTTTCGTGTGAAGAAAAATGATAAGCAAGCTTTCGGGATGAGACTCCGCCGCCACGAGGCGGAACCTTGGCGGAACCAATCTAGGGCTCCGGCAGAGCTGTTCTGCCGGGGACACTTCCCTCCGGGAGGGGGAAATCATCGCCATCGTCATCACCAAGGCTCCTCTCATCAGGAGAGGGCAATCTCCATCAACATCTTCACCAGCACCATCTCCTCTCAAACCCTAGTTCACCTCTTGTATCCAATTCTTGTCTCTAAGTCTGGGATTGGTACCTGTAGGTTGCTAGTAGTGTTGATTACTCCCTGTAGTTGATGCTAGTTGGTTTATTTGGTGGAAGATCATATGTTCAGATCCTATATGCATATTAATACTCCTCTGATTATGAACATGAATATTCTTTGTGAGTAGTTATGTTTGTTCCTGAGGACATGGGAGAAGTCTTGCTATTAGTAGTCATGTGAATTTTGTATTCGTTCGATATTTTGATGAGATGTATGTTGTCTATCCTCTAGTGGTGTTATGTGAACGTCGACTACATGACACTTCACCATTATTTGGGCCTAGAGGAAGGCATTGGGAAGTAATAAGTAGATGATGGGTTGCTAGAGTGACAGAAGCTTAAACCCTAGTTTATGCGTTGCTTCGTAAGGGGCTGATTTGGATCCATATGTTTCATGCTATGGTTAGGTTTACCTTAATGCTTTTGTTTTAGTTGCGGATGCTTGCAATAGAGGTTAATCATAAGTGGGATGCTTGTTCAAGTAAGGGCAGCACCCAAGCACCAGTCCACCCACATATCAAATTATCAAAGTACCGAACGCGAATCATATGAACGTGATGAAAACTAGCTTGACGATAATTCCCATGTGTCCTCGGGAGCGCTTTTCTCTATATAAGAGTTTGTCCAGGCTTGTCCTTTGCTACAAAAAGGATTGGGCCACCTTGCTGCACTTTATTTACTTTTGTTACTTGTTGCTCGTTACCAATTATCCTATCACAAAACTATCTGTTACCTATAATTTCAGTGCTTGCAGAGAATACCTCGCTGAAAACCGCTTATCATTTCCTTCTGCTCCTCGTTGGGTTCGACACTCTTACTTATCGAAACGACTACGATAGATCCCCTATACTTGTGGGTCATCAAGCATCAAAGTCATCACCAAGCTCAAGTTGAATGTGCAAGGCAAAGGTATACCTTAGCTAGGTTTTCCTAGTTTTGCCGGTCTCATGGTGCTTGGAGGGAGACCGGATTATAGGTTTGATAGTCGTACTATCAAGAGGGACTTTCGGGCGAGTAGCTTGATCACATCGCATGTAGAGAGCTCAAACCTTTGCATTACTTGCATCATTCTTTCTTTTTGATCTTGGATGGTTCTCTATGCGAGGACCTTGAGCTTTTCCCTTGCTTCAAAACGAGCCCAAGATCATCAAATTTGTAGTATGTATGTCAAAGTTATCAATGTTTTAGTAAGCTGCTGTAGGCTGTTCTGGGTACCCCGTAGACATGGGCTTGTACCGTGCGCACGGGACCCCGTGCGCACGGGGTGTCCAGGAACTGCCCGTTGAGCCCCAACGGCTAGTTTTGGGTTTTGGCTATTTAAGGGCTCCTCCCTCCCACCAGTTGGGGGGCTATTCATACACTTTCGAAACATCATTTTGAGCATCATACCACCTCTCCCAAACCCCTATCTCCCCTCTATGTGAAGGGGGGTTTGTGGATGGATCTTGGAGTCATTTGTTGATTTTCTCCATTGAATCCCCTCTCTTCTATCTCCTACTTTCGAAAGTGCATCTTGTGAGATTGAGAGAGTGAGTTGAGCATTTGTTGCTTGACCTTGCATTGCATTTGTTGCATTAGTTTGAGCTCCCCGCATCGATTTATTCGAGTGAGAGCCCGTGAGTTTATTACTCTTGGAGGCCTCGCCTCCTAGACGGTTTGGTGATATCTTTGAGAAGTTTGTGAAGAGGCCTAGGTGGCCAAGATTCCTCCGGAAGCTTCCTTTTGTGGTGTGCCCCGGGGAAGGGTGTGAAGTGGCCTAGGTGGTCAAGTTTCTCCGGAAGCTTCCATGGTTGTGGTGTGCTTCGGAGAAGTTTGTAAAGGTGTGGTGGTCGCCTTCAAGACCAACCCCGAGTGAATCGAGACTCATCCGTTGGGGGTGACTCGAAAAGGAAGAATACGGTGAGTCAATTGGTGACGCCCCCGAGCTTTGGCTTCGGCACCGCTCTAACAAAGATTAGCACTCTCATGAGTGTGAACTTCGGGATAAATCCGCGTCCCCGACTCACTTGTGGTTATCTTATGCCCACACCCTTTACTTTCCGCAATTCATACTTGCTCATATTGATATATCTTGTGCTAGTTGAATTGCTTAGTTGTTTCTACATTTCCATATCTTGTGATATAGTTTGTGCCTGCTAGTTTGCTTAAGTGCATATCTTATTTAGCTTAGGTTGTTGGTGCACTTAGTTGAATCTAGCATATTTAGGATTTGTGCTTAAAAAGTATCCGTTAGTTTAATTCCGCATTAGGATAAAGCCAAATCCGTAAAAGTTTTAAAACGCCTATTCACCCCCCTCTAGTCGTCATCTAGATCCTTTCATCATGCATGTCAATAAATGAAGTCATATATGATACTAACATATAATACTATGCATTATGAATGTACTATCATACAGTAATATCATACGCGTTTTTTAAGACATACTAGTATCATACGCATGATACTAGTAGATGATACTCGCCATTACGACCAGCCTTATTTATTCCCTCGTGGGCTGCTCATATGGGCCGTCTGTCCTTGGGCTGTTCCAGAGGCCAAATCCGATGCCTCTCAGACTAGCCACAATGGGTAGTAACATAGAAGAACGTATCCTGTGAAACGGAGGAATCTGTGCACCCAGTGCACCACAACGATTTTGGTCGTTAGATGAAAAACAATGGACAAGATTAGAACAGACTCGGGGCTGTGAACAGTTTTTGCAAGGAAAACACTATATTTCAGGAAAATCAAGCCGCAGTTCAGTTTCTTCCACGATTTCATAACATTTGGTTGATTCCGATGAAACGTGAGGTCCCTTTTCGATAATATGCCAGGCTACAAGGGTGGAGTGCGGGTTGATTCGGTTAAATGTGAGGTCTGTTTGGTGAAAACTACAACAATTCACATTAGGTCAAATCGTATCCCTTGGTTTTCCATCCAAAGGCCCAAAATCACATGGTGCATTGGGTGCACAGATTCCTCTATTTCACAGGATACGTTCTCAGTAACATAGAGTAGTAACATGCCCATATTACTACTCTATGTTACTACCTCTATAGTGGGGAGTAACATATGTGTGATAACATGCAACACTTCATTTATTAGGCTATAGACTCATCTTACCTTGATATGTGTGATGTTACTCATACTAGTAGTAACTAGCTATGTTACCACATGCCTCTCTTTCTTCATTTATTGCTTGCCACATCATCTATTTTATCTAGATATGTGTGATCTTACTATCTACTATAGGGGTGTTTGTTTTAGGAACTTTTTAGTCCCAGAGACTAGAAAAAGTCCCTAAAAAGTCCCTAGGAACCAAACTGGAGGGACTTTTTCTACGGACTAGAAAAAGTCCTACTGGTTAACGTTAGATCCGAGAGTAACGGTGGTGGTTCTGTCCCGTGTCCACTTTTCTACAACCCACTCCGCCGCCTCGCCGCTATCCCGACCCCTCCCGGTCTCGCCCAGAGGTGATTGATGGCAGCGGCGGCGGCGACGGCGACCGTTGGCGAAATGTGCACCGGCCAGCATGAACACCTCCGCCGCTCAGCGTGTTCGCTTGACGCGATATGGCAGGCGCCTCCACTCCCATGCCGCCACCGTCTCGTGATTACTCTTCTGCAGGTCAGCCAGTGCAAAGGTAGGATTGGGGCTTAATTCCTCGTATCTTTCCGCGCTAGATTCGATCTCTGCAGGTTTGTTGTACTTTTAAATCTTTCATGGATCTTAAGTTTCTGAATATGTATTTCAGCCGTGAACGGTTTCAGGATTCATCTTTGATCTATGTGTTGTGCTTGTGTACTGGACGTGTTATTCGTCTTTTCTGGTGCTTTTCTGTACCGTTTAATTTGCTGCGTTGGTGGACAAACGAGGTTACTGGAAGAAGGGGTGCCACCTCCAGCAACGTAGAGGAGAAGGGGTGTTGCTGTCCGCCACATCTAGCTTGTCCCCAAAATTGTTGAACTTCTGCTCCTGAGGAGACAAAAGGGATGCAACAACGGGGTGAGAAGATCAGAGTGATGTACTGAAGCCTCCCGTTCCACATGTTCAGTACTTGCACCTCAACGTCACTTTTTGAGTAGGTTAGGTCGATCCCTAATCTCTGTTCCAATTTATTCTTTGGTCATTATTCTCAGGCTCCTTTTAAATTAGTGATTTATGCTTTGCTTCTGTATTTTCTTTAGGTTGCAGGTTGTAAGTTGATTTTGATTGCTAGCTAGATTTATTAATTAATCATCAATTCATTTGTATATTTCTTAGAGAATTAACCTAGCCTACATAAATGGATCGGCACCATATTTGGACCGAGTATTATACTTACTTTAAGTTCAACATGGTTTAAGTTTGCCAAAATGCAGGGTAAACATCAACATGACTAGGGACAGGCAAAATGCAATTTGAAATCGATAATTACTACTGTTGTGTTAGTTTGCTGCCTGATCATGATCATTCTCTCAATACGTTGCTCTACATTGAAATTACATCATCTTTCTCCTCTTGATTATTTTCTTCAGTAACTCAGTTGTTGTAGGCTTGGGTCAGAATAAGCATAAAAAAGGAACTTAAGTAGCTCGGTGCCGATGAGGGGTTCACATAAGAATAGCTACAAGTAAAGAATGTCAATAGCTTGTTGGTACTAGTCAGAACCTGCATTTCCACCTTATCAATCCATTCATAACATTTATTCATGTAGTATTCCTTATGCTGGTTTTATTTGGTTTCTGTGGTGCTTTACCAGAGCCCACATTTGGATTTACCTCATTATTCCAATTTTTTATCTGCTTGAGAAGATTAGGTCATTAGTGAAACTAGACATTTTTCTCATGAGAAGGTTTGGTACATAACATACGGTACTATACTGACATCCTATGTTTATAGTTTTTTTTATGAAACAACCTATATGGAGGCATTAGTAATATTTCTTGTACCAGTAGAAGATATTGATAAATGTGTTATATCGTTGATCTTACAGTTAATTTTTCTAGATTTGGTGTATAAGTTCTTTATCTGTTCCGTGGATACTTCATATGCGGAAGATAAAGATCGACTATTATCGGAGGTGTCTGATGCTTCTCTGTACCGTTTAATTTGCAGTGTTGGCGGACAAACGGGCTTACTGGAAGAAGGGAAAAATCTGAAGGAGATAAAAAGGTTATTTTCTTCCATTTTCCTTAGAAGCCTCCATATATTTTGATCCTTTTTTTGGACCTTCAGCAGCCATGTTCGTTGTGTCTGTATCATTTCCACCTATCTTCTCACTCTTGAACCATTTGGCTCCGGGGTCGATGTTTTCTTCATACATGCAACTGATCTTGCATCGCATCAGAAACTATGTCCCTAAATAAGCCCCCACCTGGTGTATATTTAGTGTATATGTCCTTGCTTATCTGTTTTGTGGATACTTCATATGCAGAAGATAAAGATAAACTATTATCGGAGGTTATTTTACTTAGTTGTACTCCCTCCGTTCCTAAATATAAGTTTTTTTAGACTTCTTGAGCCAATCTCTATTTATTGTCGATGCATCTTCCAAAATAAACGAAAAAATGTTTTCTCCATATATGAATGACACATTGACACTATGGAATTTTCCAGTCAACTGATCCTCCTAAGCCTCATCCTGCATTCAATACATTTATGTTCCATTGCTAATTTCATTTGTGATGCCTTAGGATGGAAATGTTCCTCGGCACCTTGATAAACATCAGTGGGGGGACAACCTTTTATTTAATTTTCTGCTGCCGCTTCTGTATTGTCGATGCCACAAAGATTACCTGGACACAAAACCATGGTGTGTTTAAAAATGATTACATTATCCTTTTCTAAACTGATGGTGTTAGAAACATCTTAGCATTCGGGCAGGATTAGGCAGCCCTTTCATGGATCTGTTTCTCATACTAACATGTTTTGACCTTTGCCGGTGCGTGGTGTCTGTTACAGATATATTTGGGATACATGTATTTGATAGTCTAGGATTTGTAATCTGTCTCCTACCTTATCTTAAGGAGAGGCGTCTTGCCCTCCAAGTCTTGCACTCAATATATACTCGCCCTCGAGGCTCAATAATACATCCATCATATTCCATAACAATCCCTCTCTCTCCCTTCTAACATGGTATCAGCCTAACTGATCCAAACCCTAGCCGCCGCCCGCCGCTTTCGCCCCGCGCGCCGCCCTTGGGGTAGTCGGTCTCCATGATCGCCGCCGGGGGCCGCGCCACCCGTATTGGGGTTTGCCGGCCGGTCGTGTTGATCGACTGCCCTGAAGAGTCTTTTTTCCCAAGCCCTTGCTTTGGGTTTTCTCTCTCCCGCCGGTCATCTTGATCGGCGTTTTTCTTTTTGGTTTTCTGATCTACGCTTGATCGGTTTGCGTTGCGCGCCGGCCCGCCCATCGGTCCACGCCACCCGCCTCCGCCGCGTCTGCACGGTGGCCCTGTGGTCTGCCTCGCCGGCCTCGTTCCCGACTACGTCAGGCTCGTTGGCTGCCTCAGCTCGGGTGTCGTTGCTATGTTGGTCGCTCGGGCCTCGCTGCCCGGGCGTCGGCGCTGTTTTGGTAGCCCGGGTGTCGGCGCTGACACGCTCGTCTGCACGTCGTCCCACGCCATCCGTCATCGTCGGCCTCATCTTGGACTCTGCCGCCACCCCGCCTCCATCGAGCACGCGATCGGCTTGATCATCTGCTTGTCGCTGTGATCCGCCTCATCTATGCCACGCGACTGACCTGGCCAGTCGGTTGCGCGCGTCTCCGCAGGTCCCATGAAGATCGTCCACGAGTTCAGTGCGTCCCTCCAGCGATCGAGCAATGGGTTGCCGCTACGTCGCCTTGTCGGGCCGCAGTGCCACCGCCCCGTGGTTCTCTTCGCGGCTGCATCGACTCGCGTGCCACCCCTGCGTCGCCCCTTCGTGCCGTAGTGTCACGATACGCAGTCCCTGCCACCACCCCGAGGCCGTCCCCGCGGTTGCATCGTCCCACGCTCAGCCGTTGCACCGCCCCGAGGTCTTCCGCCGTCGCCCCGATTTGCCCGCTGGCACTGCGTCGCCCCTTCGGGCCATAGTGCCGCGCCAGCGGTCCACCTTCGTCCCCGCGCGTCGACCTGTCGTGGTATGCGCCGCGTCGCCTCCCTTGGCGCGTGAACGCCATCGTCCGCGCCGGTCTTCTTCACGCTGTCGGATTCCTCGCCTACTTCGAGCACCGCCGCCGCGCTACTAACCTAGCCGCCGCCGCTCTTCTTCGGCGGCCGCCGTCGCTACCTTCGTAGCCACCGCCGCCCGTCCACCCCCTTCGTCTTCGTCCAAGCACCAGCCCGTCGTCAGCGTCGCCGTCATCTACCCCGACCACTTCATCTACTCTGACCACCGTTGGTGACATCGGCCCCGCGCCGATGGACGCCGCAATCGTTGTCGAGTTCTCTGCTGGCTCCTCCGACTTCTCCGACATGGCGTACAGCTCGTGCAGGTCCCTCGTCTACGCATGCCCGGTGCTGGCAACACCGATGCATGCCTTCGTCCACGACGTGTCCTCGGGCCTGGCAAGCCTGGTGCGACGCTTCGTCAACTTCGTCTCGTCTGTCTACGCTTGCTCGGTGCTGGCAACACTGACGCATGCCTTCGTCTACGACGTGTCCCCAGGTTTGGCAAACCCGTCGCGACGCCTCGTCAACACCATCCTCCTTTTGACGCACCACTACCTCAACACCACTGCGCCCATGACTAACTCGGCGCCTCCTTGCGCCCGCGGCTCCACGGCGACTCCCTCGACACCGGCTACCTCGACTCGACATCGACCACGACATTCTTCGCACGGCTACCTCGACCACGGCTACACCACCCTACGCTCTCGGCTACCTCGACATCGGCACAAAGGGTCATCATCCGCTTGATCAATTCGTCGGCTTCCTCTACAGTCAACGCGTCTGTGACGCGACACCGTCCACGACGCTCCCGCTACGACTGTGGGGGGATGTCAGCCCGTCGACCGCTGTTCTCTCCAGTCTGATCGTCTGTGACGCTCCTGTTGTTCGCAACGCCACCACTACGACTGCGGGGAATGTTAGAGATATATTTGGGATACATGTAGTTGGTAGTCTAGGATTTGTAATCTTTCTCCTACCTTATCTCCAGGAGAGGCGTCTTGCCCACCGATACGGATTTTTGGATGAAAAAAATATTCAAACGACCAGAGGGACGTGTTAAACAATTTGAGGCGAGGTGGTTGAAAGAAGAGACGGTCACTGAAATTGTTAAGGCATCTTGGGAGAAAGCAAAGCTTGCGGGGATTGGACCTTCACTTGCTGATCGTACGAGAGCAGTGCATGCCGATTTGCATACTTGGGATCGGGAAACTCTAAAGGGACCGAAAGTGAGAATTAGGAAATTGAAAAAAGAATTGGAGAAACTAAGACGAGGCCCTCTGGATACGGAATCTCGATGTCGCCAGAAGGAAATTATTGTGGTAATTGAGAATATTTTGGATCAAGAGGAAGTTTTCTGGTTACAAAGAGGACGGGCGAACTGGTTGATGCATGGGGATCATAATACAGCTTTCTTTCACAACGCTGCCACGGCCAGAAAAAAAGAAATAATATAAGGAAATTGTTAGATGATTCAGGAAACTGGGTAGAAGAAAAGGAGTTGAGAGATCACATCACTAAATATTTTTCAAAGCTTTTCACTTCGGAAGTTCTGCATCCCAATCAAGAAGTTTTATCACTTGTCCGTAGGAGAGTGTCAAATGAAATGAACACGGAAGATGTTCGCAAGGCTTTATTCGATATTGGGGACTTGAAAGCTCCAGGACCAGATGGTCTCCATGCTATTTTCTATAAAAGGTTCTGGCCTATGCTGGGGGAGGACCTAATTGAGGAGGTTCTGAAAGCAGTCAAAACATGTACTATCCCGACCGGTTGGAACGATACGGCGATCGTGATGATTCCTAAGATTAATACACCAGAAAAGGTAACACAATTTAGACCGATCAGCTTATGTAATGTGGTATACAAAATAATTGCAAAAATGGTGGCTACCCGTTTGAAGGTTTTTTTTACCAGAAATCATTAGCCCAACACAGAGTGCATTCGTACCTGGAAGACTGATAACGGATAATATTTTAGTGGCCTATGAATGTTTTCACACAATTAAGAACAAAAGAGAAGGTAGAGAGGGCTTGTGTGCCATAAAACTTGACATGCACAAAGCATACGATAGAGTCGAGTGGCCTTTTTTGAAAGAGATTATGTTGAGATTGGGTTTTCGTCAAGAATGGGTGAATTTGATTATGCAATGTGTCTCAACTGTCGAATACAGAGTAAGGATCAATGCAGAGCAAAGTGAGAGCTTCAAGCCTACTAGAGGATTGAGACAGGGTGATCCGCTATCATCATACCTCTTTTTGCTATGCACAGAGGGGTTGAATGCATTGCTGACACATGCCGAGGAAAACGAAAACATATCAGGAGTTAAAGTATGTAGGGAAGCCCCGCCAATCACAAATCTTCTCTTTGTGGATGATTCATTGATGTTGATGAAAGCCAATCAGCATAGTGCGGCAGCCCTGAAATCAGCATTAGATTTATATTGTGCGGCGTCGGGACAACCGGTAAGTGTGGAAAAATCCAGCATTTTTTTAGTCCTAATACAACGGTTGAGATCAGGGAACAAATGTGTACAACACTGAATATAATGACGGAGGCAATGAATGATAAATACCTGGGTTTACCAGCCAACGTGGGTGCTGATAAATCAGACTACTTTAAATTTCTGATTGAACGAATTGTTAAGAAAATTAGTGGTTGGAAGGAAAAATTACTGTCTGCCGGGGGAAGGAGATCCTACTCAAGGCTGTGATCCAAGCCATACCTACCTATGCAATGTCGGTCTTTAAAATTCCTAAAAAAATTTGTAAAGGAATCATTGACGCGATAGCATTTCTGGTGGGGTGACGAGGAGAACCAGAGGAGGATGCACTGGATGGTCTGGTGGAAAATGTGTGTACCAAAAAACCAAGGTGGAATGGGATTCCGTGATATCCATTGTTTCAACCTGGCTTTGCTCGCCAAACAAGCATGGCGTCTTATAGATAATCCTGATTCCTTGTGTGCCACTATTCTGAGGGCCAAGTACTACCCTGATGGCGATTTGCTGAAGTCTAAGTCAAAGCGTGGCGCTTCTTTCACCTGGCAGAGCATTATGGCAGGTATAACTACTCTGAAACGTGGCTATATTTGGCGAGTGGGTAATGGACATAACATCAATATCTGGAAAGATGCCTGGATCCCAAACTGTGTCACTAGGAAGATTGTGACCCCTAGGGGGAGCCATTTGCTATCAAAAGTGAGTGACTTGATTGACCCTGCTTCCAACAATTGGGACGAGGAACTGATTAGACAAACTATGTGGCCCATTGACGCACAACGAATTCTTTCAATCCCACTTTCGCAATATGATATGACAGATTTCATTGCCTGGAGTTACACAAAAAATGGTATATTCTCGGTAAGGTCTGCTTACTCGGTGGAATGGAATTATCAGTATGAGAGTAGACTCAAATATTCTAATGGGATGGGCCGAAGCATACCAAATCCTATTTGGTGTCAGATATGGAAGTTAGCCTGCCCAGCAAAGGTAAAAAAAATTATATGGCGTACATTACATGGCACTCTCCCATGCCGGGTAACACTCGCTAATAGACACATGAAGGTCTCGCCCTCTTGCCCGACTTGCTCTCGGGGTTTAGAAGATACGAAACACATGCTTTTCCTCTGTAGTAAAGCAAAGGAGGTTTGGAAGAGACTAGGGATGGATGTGATAATTGGTAAAGCTTGTGAGGTTGATCTTGCCGGGGAGGCAATATTGGAATACCTTTTACTTCTTCCAGACCAAGACTTGAGTATTATGGGGTACCAAAATGTACGTGAAATGATAGCTATTTCAGCTTGGTACCTATGGTGGGAAAGACGAAAGTTAGTGCATAAGGAATTAACTCAGAATGCAAATCAGATAGCAATGGGGATCATAGCTCTCACATCCAACTTTGTAAATGCATCATCTCCAAAGGCGACGATGAAAAAGGGGGGTTGGTACTGTCCTCCTAGGGGTTTTGTGAAACTTAATGTTGACGCCTCTTTTGATCATGATATGTTGAAGGGTACGATGGTGGCAGTTTTAAGAGACCATAAAGGTAGGTTCATTGCAGGAGGAAATGGAAAGATTGACTATTGTGCGGATGTTTTGATGGCTAAAGCTTTAGCTCTCAAGTTTGGCCTAACAATGGCGCAAAGGATGGGGTGTAACCGCCTAATCATCAACTCAGACAACATGGAGGTGGTTGAGACCATGCAGGAAGGAGGACAATCAACGGGGGCGGCGGCAGCAGTCTTCGAGGATTGTTACCACTACGCCTGTGATTTTGTCACGACTAGATTCGAACATTGTAATAGAGAGGCAAATAAAGTAGCTCATGAACTTGCTAGATTAGCTAGATTTTCTTCGACTTCCGACTGGTTTGAGGAACCTCCAAATGAAATTGTAATGATCCTCACAAACGATGTACTGGTTATTTTAAATGAATAAAGCTTCATTTTAAATAAAAAAAGAAGTCTTGTATTCAATATATACTCGCCTCGCCTTCAAGGCTCAATAATACATCCATCATATTTCGCAACAATCCCTCTCTCCCTTCTAACAGTGTCTACTATTCATACCTAAAGACGGAGCCATGGTGTGTTTAAGTTCCTCCACTGTGCATGTTTTCATATATACTATTTATGGATTATATTCTACCTTCGCTTCATATCAAGAACAACAGAAATTGCTAACTGGGTTTCTATTTAAGGGTGGTTGTGTGTGTCTGCGAATGAAAAAGTAGTCAGATAAAAGAAATCATGTTAATGCTGTTAGATTGAAACTATGGTTCCTTTCCCGAGGTCCACTGGACACTGCCTACCCAGTACGCATATACCCTTCTAAATTTGAGCAAGCTAAATGATAATTTGAAACACTCAAAGCTAAGTGGATTTGGTGGGGGTTCCAAAATTAATTGCTATCAGTTAGCTCTGGAGAAGGAATCAGATGACAAATACTTGTGCATTATTTTTGAAGGTAGGATATGATCCTACACATTTGGAAAATATGTATATGGTTTATTGGAAAGTGGATGGACATTGAAACATGAGCTAATTAACGTCTTAACACTATAAATGCATGTAAAAATATGATCAACCATAAGTAACATCTTACACTACAAATACACTTGAAATTGTATAATGTAATATTACAACTACGTGTTTTAACATATTTTTTAACACTGTCATACAACATTTAAAATGTATGGTGTAGCAAAGCATGCCATTAATGATCTAGTAAAAATGAAGACATGGCATGCTGATTGCATGGCAGAAGATAAAAAGGTACACGTCAATTTTTGATAGAAATGCTGCAAAAAATGTATAGGGAGTAGAGAGAGGTACAACAAAAATGGTGATGCAGGAGCAGGAGGCAAGCTGTGCATGTAGGAATGAATATGTTTGCTTGTTTAAGAGAGATGCCACACACACGGGGTTTTACATGGTTTTACGGGGTGGTTAGGATTTAATTGGCTCAGATTTGATAAAGTGAGGTGGGCCCACCACTTAAAATAGGGGCAGGGGGCAATTAGTGAAGGCCACGCAACAGGGTCCATGAAAGTCCGTGACTTTTACGGGTGTGTGTAGTATTATCGCTTGTTTAGTATAGTACAACAAATCTCTATCTCTACTATACTTAAAAAAAAGATTAAGGTTCCTTCTCCTACCGCCGGACCATGTTCTGCCCTCCCTTTGTGCACCTCCCCGTGTTCGGTTTCCTGCCCGCTCACCCCGCCTCTATTTTTCTCGTGAAAAGAAACCCTTGAGAAAATATGAGCCATCCCGATCCAAATCTCTATGTCCCATCCCGATCTGGCCGCCGCCACCATTGTCGACGCCACCTACCCTTCCCTTTCTTCTCGCAAGCGACGGATGAGATCGTCGTCTCAAGCAGCGCGCCACGCGCTTGGCCCCGCCCACGGACGCAGAGCACCTACGTCCAGCTTGTGAGTTGTGACCCAGCGATTCGATGCGAACGCCATGAGGTACTTCTCCTATGGCGCCCCCCGTCCACCGGCTTCCTCCAGGTCTTGAAGCTCCTCTCATCTCTCTCGTGTGCTCTACCCTCCTCCTTTCGAGATATCTCCCTCCCCGAACATGTGTTCCCCCCTCCCAATTCACTCTCGCCCATCTCCCGATCCATCGCAGGTTTCTCTCTTTCCCATGTGCTGGCGCCAAATCATGGACTCCGGGAACGGTGGGGCATAGGCGACTGGCCCTATTCCCCTTTCCATTCTTGCGGGGTCTCTCCCGGCGTCTCTTTTCTCGTCTCTGCTGAGTCGGCCAAACGACGACTATTAAGGATGCGTGAGGAGGCGATTCCGGGAGGGTGTGGGTGCGCGGCTGGCTAACGCCCTAACTGCGATTTGCTGCAGCTTGTGGCCTTGATTCCTGCTCTGATTGATGCGTGCGTGGTGTTGGTAATATGCGTGCGTGTGGTGTTGGTATTCCCCGCCTGAGAGATGCGTGCATGGTGTTGGTAGATGTAGTGCTGTGTTGACCGAGGTGTGCTTGTTCTTAGATTGATGCAAGACCTGCAAACTGATGTCCCCTCTCTGACACATGTAATTCAGATGCATGTGTGATCTGTACTGCCACGTCCCTATCTGTTGCATAATTTTCATGACAACCAGCAAATAGGAGCAGCCCTTGGTGATGGAAGAGGGAGAAGCGATGGGATTCAACACATTCATTAGCTCTGCAGGCTGAGGTTATATACAGTTTTACAGAGGTTCGTGTGCCACTACCAGGCGATCGTGGGCTAACAGGATGCCCACTACTCTCACGCATGCACAGACAAGAGGTCGTGCCGTATACACAATCCGTACGTAGGTACACTACGTATACTCTAACACCCCCCCCCCCCAGTCTTGGCGTCGGTCGGAGCGACGCAAAGACTGTCCCGGAACTGGAGGAAAACGTCCGTGGACAAGTCTTTGGTCATGACATCGGCGAGCTGCTGCTTGGTGGGGATGTGAAGGACTCTGAACTCGCCCAGCGCCACGCGCTCTCGTACAAAATGGATGTCGAGCTCCACATGCTTGGTGCGCCGGTGATGCACTGGGTTCGCGGAGAGGTAGCAGGCCGAGACATTGTTGCAGAAGACCACTGTCGCCGTGCGGACTGGGAGGAGGAGCTCGCCGAGAAGCTGACGAAGCCACGCACTCGGCGACAGCATTGGCGACGCCACGGTACTCGGCTTCGGCGCTGGAGCGCGACACCGTGGCCTGGCGCTTGGACGACCAGGAAACGAGGGTGTCGCCGAGGTAGACGCAGAAGCCAGATGTCGAGCGGCGGGTGTCCGGGCAGCCGGCCCAGTCGGCGTCGGTGTAGGCGCGGAGATCCAGTGTAGACGAGGCGCGTAGATGGAGACCGTGGGCGGGCGCGCCGCGCGCGTAGCGCAGCGCACGCTTGACGAGAGCTTGGCGGCAGTCCCGCGGATCATGCATGTGCAGGCAAACCTGCTGGACGGCGTACGCGAGCTCGGGCCGCGTGATGGTGAGGTATTGGAGAGCCCCGGCGATGCTGCGGTACGCCGACGAGTCAGGCACACGCGGGCCGCTAGCCTGAGGAAGAAGCCCGCCTCTGGTGTCGATGGGCGTGGGCGACGGCTTGCAGGTGTCCATGCCCGCGCGTTCGATGATCTCCTCGGCGTACTTCTGTTGACAGAGGAAGAAGCCCGCCTGCATGCGCGTCACCTGAATGCCGAGGAAGTAGCGGAGCGCGCCAAGGTCCTTCATGGCGAACTCAACAGTGAGCCGGTGCACAATGCGATGAAGAAGAGCCGGAGTCGAGGCGGTGAGGACGATATCGTCGACGTAAAGAAGAAACGCCGTGTCCGCCCCGCTGGTGTAGATGAACAGGGAGGAGTCGGAGCGCGTCGCCGTGAAGCCGACCGTCTTGAGGAAGCCGACGAACGTCTGGAACCAGGCGCGGGGAGCTTGTTTAAGCCCGTAAAGCGACTTGTTCAGACGGCAGACATGGTGCGGCCGAGCCTCGTCGACGAAGCCTGCGGGCTGGAGGCAGTACACCTCCTCGGCGAGCGTCCCATGCAGGAACGCATTCTTGACGTCCAGTTGGTGGACGGGCCACCCTCGCGAAGCAGCTATGGTGAGAACAGTGCGGATGGTGGCTGGCTTGACCACCGGCGAGAAGGTCTCGCCGTAGTCCACGCCCGCATGCTGATGAAAGCCGCGGACGACCCACCGCGCCTTGTAGCGTTCCAGAGAGCCGTCAGCGCGGAATTTGTGCTTGAAGACCCATTTGCCTATGATCAGGTTGGCGCCAGGCGGACGTGGAACCAGCTCCCAAGTACGGTTGGCGACGAGCGCGGCGTGCTCTTTGCGCATGGCCGCGAGCCAGTGCAGATCGCGGACGGCGACGCGCACAGAGCTTGGCACGGGAGAGAGCGAAGTGGAAGGCAGAGCAGCCGCAGCGTCGTAGTACTTGGGGTTCGGCTTGAAGATGTCGGCCTGAGCCCGGGTCAGCACACGCCGCGACGGGCCGGCCAGAGCGGGCGGCGCGGAGGAGACGCTGGAGTCAGCGGAAGGCGTGCTCGACGACGAGGAGCAGGAGCCGTCCGTGCACGATCCAGCGGCCGTGTTTGAAGTAGCAGAACGCGCGCTTGATCGAGTAGCGCGGGAGCCGTCCGCGCGCGATCTAGCGGCTGTGTTTGAACCAACAGATGGCGCACGAGGGGACGGGATGGCGATGCCGTCCAGTCCTGATCCGACGGCCCGCGGCGTGCATGGTCGAACGACAGGTGAAGAAGGAACCTAACGGGCGATCTGAAGCAGGGGCGGCGCGCCAAGGGGCGGAGGCGCCGGCGGAGCAACAGGTGGAGTGCTGTAAGCGTAGGGA
Organism: Triticum aestivum; assembly: GCF_018294505.1. Classification (NCBI taxonomy): domain Eukaryota; kingdom Viridiplantae; phylum Streptophyta; class Magnoliopsida; order Poales; family Poaceae; genus Triticum; species Triticum aestivum. The sequence continues at coordinate 266,059,169 of NC_057802.1, forward strand.
AGGTGTCTTCATGGAAGTAGACATGGCGTGAGGTGAGGACTTGTTTAGACGGAAGGTTGAGGCAGCGGTAACCGCGGTGATCAGAGGGATAACCAAGGAAAACGCAGGCCGACGAGCGAGCGTCGAGTTTGTGGCGCGAAGTAGCAGCAGTGCTGGGGTAGCACAGGCAGCCAAAAACACGAAGCGAGGCGTAATCGGGTGCCACACCGAGCAGGAGCTCATGTGGAGTGCGCGGCGAGGTGCGATGACAGGGGCGTCTGTTGAGCAGGTAGGTGGCGGTGTTCAGGGCTTCGGCCCAAAAACGTGGCGGCAGCGAGGCATGGAAGAGCAGTGTGCGCACGCTGTCGTTGAGGGTGCGAAGAGTGCGCTCCGCCTTGCCGTTCTGTTGGCTGGTGTACGGGCAAGACAGCCGGAGCACGGTGCCGTGGGAAGCGAGGAGTGCACGGGAAGCGTGACTGTTGAACTCGCGTCCGTTGTCAATTTGAACAGAAAACACTGGCAACTGAAACTGAGTGCGCGCGTAGGCATAGAAATCACGCAAAATGGGCAGCACGTCAGATTTGTTCTTGAGAGGGAAGGTCCAGACATAATGAGTGTAATCGTCAAGAACCAGGTAGAATTGGTAGCCAGAAATGCTAGGAACAGGAGATGTCCATACATCCAAGTGCAGTAGTTGAAATGGGAAATAAGCACAGCTAAGAGAATCTGAAAAAGGCAAGCGCACATGTTTGGCAACGCGACATGCGTGGCAAGAGTGAGGCGCTGATTTTGTGAAACTAAATGGAAACTGACTAGCTACATGCTGAAGTTGTGCGAGTCCTGGATGCCCAAGGCGCTGGTGCAGGCGATCGGTGGTGACAGCGCCAGCGAAGGGAAGCACAGTGGACCGGGCCGCCGTCACAGAGTAGAGGTCGCCATCGGAATCACAGCGGAGGATCACCACCTGAGTTCGCAGGTCCTTGACAGAGAAACCAAGCAAGTCAAATTCCACTGAAACGGGATTGTCACGGCAAATTTGACGGACAGAAAGGAGGTTTTTGATGAGAGAAGGTGAGACAAGAACGTTGCGTAGCTGTACGGGGGAGGTGCTAGTAATGAGAGAACCAGAACCAGTGTGTGTAATGGGAAGATGCTCACCACTGCCAACGATAATATGAGAGGAAGAGGAAGAGGGGAGCAGAGACTGGAGAGTACCAGGCGAGTTGGTCATGTGTGCAGCGGCGCCGGAGTCCATGTACCACTCGAAGGAGCTGCCGGAGGACGACGGGCCAGCCGTGGCGCTGTGGAGCGCGGCCTGGAGCGAAGTCATGTCCAGAGCCTGGTGCTGGTGCTGCTGGGGCACGCCGGGGGGCACGGTGGCGTAGTTGGGCACGGGCCCGTAGTCGGGCGATGCGTAGCCGCCGTAGCCGTACGCGCCAGGGAGCGGGGGCGCAGGAGCAGCATACATGGCCTGCTGTGGTGGAGTGCCGGGCCGGGGCCCAAGGACGCCAGAACCCGGAGGACGCCAGGGCATGGGCCATGCTTGGACAAGGCCAGTCCAAGAGTTGGTGCCGGGCACGGATGCGGGCAAGCCGGGGACGCGTGGAGGCGCTTGCTGAGGGAGACCACTGGTGCCGGAGCCGCCACCGTTGCCAGAGCCGCGCCCGCGGCGACGCCCGCAGCCACCACGCCGGGAGCGGCGGGGGGAACGGCGACAGGCGGAGCGGTTGGTGGTGGAGTGCCGCGCCCGGCGACAAGCGCGTGCGCGCCGTCTGCTCGGCACGGTGCTCCTCAAGGAGGAGGAAGGAGCACGTCTGAAGAAGCGTGGGGAGGGGGTTGCGCGAAGTGATGTGCGGGATGGCACCATGGTACTGGCGCGCGAGCCCACGCAGAAGATGGAAGACTTGGCGCGTTTCCGTCACCGGTTGGCCGAGGTCGCGCAGCTGGTCGGTGTACGTCTTCAGCTTGGTGCAGTATTGCATGATCGTCAGGTCGCCCTGCACCACGGCGTGGTACTCGGCGTCGATGTAGACCGCCCGGGGGAGCTGGTTGCCGCGAAAGACGCCGTCGATCGACGTACACACGGAGAGCGCCGTGTCCTCCTCTTGCATCACGACGTCCAGGAGATCGGGCGCAACAGTGGTGTTGAGCCAGTGGACGACAGCATGATCGGCCATCGCCCACTCGGGATCGTCGAAGCGCGGCACCGCCGCAGCGTCAAGGTTAGCGCGTAGCCCGAACATGCCGATCGCTGTGTCGAAGTGACGGCGCCACTGCGCGTAGTTGCCGGCGAGGAGATCAAGAGTGACTGGGACGTGGCGGCGTATGTCGATGGTCTGAAACACCGAAGAGGGGAGCGGGGACACGGGCGCCGGTGCGATGGCGGCAGGCGGAGCGGGAGCAGCCGGTGGCACGGCGGGGAGGAGCGCTAGAGGTGGGGCAGGAGCGACGAGAGCGCCGGAGTCGCTAGCAGCAGGAGAGGGAGGAGGGCTGGGGTGGTCACCCATGGCGGCGGAAGCGGGATCGACGACCGGAGCAAAGGGATTGGCCTGGTCGACGGTATCTGATACCATGATGGAAGAGGGAGAAGCGATGGGATTCAACACACATTCATTAGCTCTGCAGGCTGAGGTTATATACAGTTTTACAGAGGTTCATGTGCCACTACCAGGCGATCGTGGGCTAACAGCATGCCCACTACTCTCACGCACGCACAGACCAGAGGTCGTGCCATATACACAATCCGTACGCAGGTACACTACGTATACTCTAACACTTGGTTTTTTTTTAAATGAGGAGCAGCCCTTGTGATTTAGACAAAGTTCACGCCAAGGAGGTTCATTGGGTGGCCATGAGAGGTAGCAAACGAACAACCTGTATCTCTCCTAGTAGATCGTAATTCGTCTCTTACATATGTTTTAGATTGTGAAGTACCTTTTTTGAACATAATCACATTGTTTTGCTTCTTTGATGATTGATTTTCATACACTTCAACAATTATGTAGTTATTTATTGTGGCGAATACGGAGTTCATGCACAGGGAAGAAGGTTTCACTGAGTCGTCTTATTCCCTTGGCTGATGCCTCCACAAATTTCATATTTGTCTTATGTTTCGGAAAGCATGAATTTCGTGTTCAAGGGAAACATAATGCTATTGTACAGATGACTACGAGTCATAAGTCATTGTACGTATATGCCTACAAAAGATTTCACGGCATCAGGCGAACAAACTTTAAATATTACATCACTTGCTATAGTTGACTTCTCATATTTTTGCACCAGACTTTCTAGCAGTATATAGTCTATGACAGAACTTGCTGATTAAACAATGTAATTATAGGAAATTTGGGATAGAAGCTACAAGTGCGTGAACTTAAACTGCTGTGTGAGCTCATACCGGTAGCCTGGCAAAAATCCACGAAGATAGGCTGGCGAATGTTCACGCTCGAGAATTTTCGGAAGTTCTTCTATTTTTAACAAATCCACACAACTTGATCCTCATGTCTTGCAAATATGTTTTTTTAATAATTGAGTATACATTTTTCTTCCGTTGCAACGCACAGATAAATTTGGTTGAGTTGAGCATCACCTAAATATATATCACCCATATATACATATCTTCTCTGTTGCAACGCATGGGCATTGACCTGGTAAATATAAGGAAGAAGAAGAGATAAAAGCACCGGGGTCCTAGAACTTGCTCAGGATGTGATGGTTTAGTCCTACAACTTGTAAAATGGACCTACCCAGTCCCACAACTTGCATCCAATGTGCAACTTTGGTCCTGGACCAATCAAAGCTCGACAAGTGGACTCCTCAGGCCCGAGCTGGTCAGCGCCTGCGTTTTTGCAAAGAGCCCCTTGCCTTTCCTTGTTATCAACCCGCAGTCACTAAAACACCTGAATTAATTCTTTAGGAGACCACGATCGTTTGCCTCCCCCCCATCGCACACAAACCTGCACTACTCGCCCCCCACCCCCTCTCTGGCACCTCCTCGCCGTCGTCCAGCAAGCCGACGCCGCCAAGCAAGCCGCCATGGTTTCACTCATTTCATGGAGTGATGACGGATCTAGCTCCTCCTTGTCGGCTGGTGACTCTGTAAGCAGTCCGGTGAGATCCTCTCCACCAGCATCTGGCATTTAGGGTTAGGAAAAAATTGGGGATTTCTGACCAGATTTGGTTTTAGGCTCCTCGCACCATTGAGAGCTCCGATTGGAGAGGCCTTGCTGCAGATCTACATGTTAGATGTGAGCACCAATCAGTGTGTGAGAAGTTGGTTGCCTTTGAGTCTGTTGACACTGGAAGAAGATTCCTAGGTTGTGCCCAAAAGGTTAGTAGATGTTCTTAGTTGTAGATGTAGATGGTACTGCTTTAGTAGATGTTCATAGTTGTACATGATGTATCCATTTAAGTACATATGTGATTGCACTTGCTCAGTTGTGCCATTTATAGTTTTGTTCTATGCCATATTGCTGTAAGAAGAAGATTATCTTTTTTTAATAGTTTAGAGTGTTGTCCAAATATGTAGTGTTTAAGTAGCTCATTGATACGTCTCCAACGTATCTATAGTTTTTGATTGTTCCATGCTATTATATTATCTGTTTTGAATGTTTTATATGCATTAATATGCTATTTTATAAGTTTTTGGGACTAACCTATTAACCTAGAGTCCAGTTCCTGTTATTTCCTTGTTTTAGAGTTTTCGCAGAAAAGGAATAACAAACGGAGTCCAAACGAAATGAAACTTTCGCGATGATTTTTCTTGGACCAGAAGACATCCAGAGGGCTTGGAGTGCACGTCAGGAAAGCCACGAGGCGGCCACAAGGTCAGAGGGCGCGCGCCCCACCCTTGTGGGCCCCTCGTGACTCCATCGACCTATTTCTTCCGCCTATATATTCTCAAATATCCCAAAACCTACCGGGGGAGTCACGAAACCACTTTTCCACCGCCGCAACCTTCTGTACTCGTGAGATCCCATCTAGGGCCTTTTCCGGCATCCTGCCAGAGGGGGATTCGATCACGGAGGGCTTCTACATCAACACCATTGCCTCTCCGATGAAGCGTGAGTAGTTTACCACAAACCTACGGGTCCATAGATAGTAGCTAGATGGCTTCTTCTCTCTCTTTGATTCTCAATACCATGTTCTCCCCGATGTTCTTGGAGATCTATTCGATGTAATACTCTTTTGCGGTGTGTTTGCCGAGACCCGATGAATTGTGGATTTATGATCAGCTTATCTATGAATATTATTTGAATCTCCTCTGAATTCTTATATGTATGATTTGATATATTTGCAAGTCTCTTCGAACTATCGATTTGGTTGGCCAACTAGATTGGTTTTTCTTGCAATGGGAGAAGTGTTTAGCTTTGGGTTCAATCTTGCGGTGCTCGATCCTAGTGACAAAAGGGGAACCGACACGTATTGTATTGTTGCCATCGAGGATAACAAGATAGGGTTTTCATCATATTGCTTGAGTTTATCCTGCTACATCATGTCATCTTACTTAATGCGCTACTCTGTTCTTATGAACTTAATACTCTAGATGCAGGCAGGAGTCGGTCGATGTGTGGAGTAATAGTAGTAGATGCAGGCAGGAGTCGGTCTACTTGATACGGACGTGATGCCTATATTCATGATCATTGCCTTAGCTATCATCATAATTATGCGCTTTTCTATCAATTGCTCGACAGTAATTTGTTCACCCACCGTAATATTTTCTATCTCGAGAGAAGCCTCTAGTGAAACCTATGCCCCCGGGGTCTATTTTCCATCATATAAGTTTTCCATCTATAATTTTAGTTTCCTATTTACTTTGCAATCTTTCACATTCCGTTTCATAAACCAAAAACACCAAAAATATTACTTTACCGTGTATCCATCTATATCAGATCTCACTTTGCAAATAACCGTGAAGGGATTGACAACCCCTCTGTCGCGTTGGGTGCAAGTTGGTGTTTGTTTGTGCAGGTATTCGGTGGCTTGTGCGTTGTCTCCTACTGGATTGATACCCTGGTTCTCAAAATTTAAGGTAAATACTTACTCTACTTTGCTGCCTCACTTTTTCCTTTTCAAGGGAAAAACCAACGCAAGCTCAAGAGGTAGCACTCATAAATGCTCAAAGGTTACTGTGAAAGCAGTAACCTGAATCTGGTGTCAGTTAACTGAATCTTGATTCAGTGTTACTGAATTTTGTGTAGTTAACTGAATCTTGATTCAGTGTTATTGAATTTTGTGCAGTTAACTGAATCTTGATTCGGTGTTACTGAATTTTGTGCAGTTAATTGAATTATGCATTTCACTCTAAATTTTTTCATCTTCAATTTTAGGATGGGCCTAAATGCCCCTATGTGCATTGGGTTGACCCAGAGCGGCCTCCTCAATTGAGGACCAGTCTAGCTAGGGTCTGGGACATGTATGAAGAGGAGGTCAAACTCAGGCTCAGGCAAAATGTTGTTAATGCTGAAGAAAATTTTAGGGTTGTGAAAGAGAAGGAAAAGATGGAACAAGACCTTAGGTTTTTTAAACTAGATTTTGCTAACATGGTGGCTGACAAGGAGCAGGCAATTACTGAATTAGGCAACACAAGGCTAGCTCTCTCTGACCTAAAGATAGAACTTGAGAAGAAGAAAATGTCTGACAAATCTCTGATGAACATTCATCAAGTGATAAGGGCTAAGGCAGCGAAAGAGAGGGATGAGATGAAGCAAGAGAGGGACAATATGATTGAAGAGAGGGACAAATTTAAGGAAGAAAGGGATCAGTTGAAGAAAGAGATAAAGAAGCTAGAGTATATGATTGGTGACTTGTTCAAGCATAAGAAAGACACCAAGTGCCAGATAAGGAAGGTTAGGGAGATGCTTGATGAACGTGAGTGATCCATTGGTCTGGCGCCGTTGCCGGGGAGATCTGCGCCAAGCCGAGACATACCAAGTACTCATCTTAAACTCTCGTCCCTCACATTACATTATTCGCCATTCGCCTCTCGTTTTCCTCTCCCCTACTTCTAAAACGATTTTTGAAAAGATTCGCCTTTTCTTCGCCCCTCTTTCGTTCGTCTTCTCCGCTTGCTTTTTGTGTGCTCGTGTGTTGGATTGCTTGCCTTGTCATCATGACTCCTCCAAAAAACGTTGACCCTCACCTTAGGAGGTTAGACGAAATTGAAAGCAATGTTAGAAGCTTCATGTCTTTGCAATTTGAGCATAACAAATTCTTTAGAAACGAGCTCAAGGAGTAGAAAAGTTTTATGGAATACATGAATAAAGAACTTGATGATATGTCTAAGGAATTTTTTGGTTTGAGATCTCAGTTTGCGCATCTTGAAAATTTAGTTGGTCAAATTTGTGATAAACAAGCTACTTTAGTAAACAAAATGGCCGCCAAACCAGAGGCTGAAAATAATGATGAAGATCTTAAAGTGATTGATGTGACTCCTATTGAATCTTTGTTTTCCAATGTAAATCTTGATAAAGATGGGACTGGAGATGAGTCAACTTTAGTTAGAAGGCGTCCCAATGATTCGGAGTTTTTAAATCTTGATGCAAAAATTGATAAAAGTGGGATTGGAGAGGTCAAAACTTTAGCTAGCAATGAACCCACTCTTTTGGATTCCAAGGAATTTAATTATGATAATTGTTCTTTAATAGATTGTATTTCCTTGTTGCAATCCATGTTGAATTCTCCTCATGCTTATAGTCAAAACAAGGCTTTTACTAAACATATCGTTGATGCTATGATGAAATCTTTCGAAGAAAAGCTTGAATTGGATGTTTCTATCCCTAGAAAGCTTTATGATGAGTGGGAACCTACTATTAAGATTAAGATTAAAGATTATGGATGCCATGCTTTGTGTGATTTGGGTGCTAGTGTTTCCATGATTCCAAAAACGTTATGTGATGTGTTAGGTTTCCGTGAACTTGATGATTGTTCCTTAAATTTGCATCTTGCGGATTCCACTATTAAGAAACCTATGTGAAGGATTAATGATGTTCTTATTGTTGCAAATAGGAATTATGTGCCCGTAGATTTCATTGTTCTTAATATAGATTGCAATCCTACATGTCCTATTATTCTTGGTAGACCTTCCCATAGAACTATTGGTGCAATTATTGATATGAAAAAAGGAAACATTAGATTTCAATTTCCGTTAAGGAAAGACATGGAACACTTCCCTAGAAAAAAAAATTGCCTTATGAATCTATTATGAGAGCCACTTATGGATTGCATGCCAAAGATGATAATACCTAGATCTATTCGTGTTTTATGCCTAGGCAAGGGCGTTAAACAATAGCGCTTGTTGGGAAGCAACCCAATTTTATTTTTGTTTTTGCTTTTTAGGTCCTGTTTTGAATTAAATTTTCCGTCTAGCCTCTGGTTAAATTTGGTTTTGTGTTTTAATTAGTATTTGTGCCAAGTAAGACCTTTGGGATAGCTTATGGTAATAATTAATTTGCTCTTACTGAAAAACAGAAACTTTTGCGCTCAGGAAAACAATTTTCATTTTTAGCAGGAGCGTGATAAAATACTGATTCTTTTTGCAGAGGATTGATAAACAAATTTCTTAGGACGTCCTAATTTTTCAGGATTTTTGGAGTTACAGAAGTATTCGAAATATTCAGATTGCTACATATTGTTCTGTTTTTGACAGATTCTGTTTTTTGCGTGTTGTTTGCTTATTTAGATGCATCTATGGCTAGTATCGGGGGGTATGAACCATGGAAAAGTTGGAATACAGTAGATATTACACCAATATAAATAAAGAATGAGTTCACAACAGTACCAAAAGTGGTGATTTATTTTCTTATACTAACGGAGCTTACGAGATTTTCTGTTGAGTTTTGTGTTGTGAAGTTTTCAAGTTTTGGGTAAGAATTTGATGGACTATGGAATAAGGAGTGGCAAGAGCCTAAGATTTGGGATGCCCAAGGCACCCCAAGGTAATATTCAAGGATGCCAAGAGCCTAAGCTTGGGGATGCCCCGGGAAGGCATCCCATCTTTCGTCTTCGTCTATCAGTAACTTTACTTGATGCTATATTTTTATTGACCACATGATATGTGTTTTGCTTGGAGCGTCTTGTATGATTGAGTCTTTGCTTTTTAGTTTGCCACAATCATCCTTGTTGTACACACCTTTTGAGAGAGACACGCATGAATCATTATTTATTAAAATACTCTATGTGCTTCACTTATATCTTTTGAGATAGGCAACTTTGCTCTAGTGCTTCACTTATATCTTTTAGAGCACGGCGGTGGTTTTAATTTTTAGAAATTGTTGAACTCTCGTACTTCACTTATATTATTTTGAGAGTCTTTAAAACAGCGTGGTAATTTGCTTTGGTTATAAAATTAGTCCTAATATGATAGGCATCCAAGAGGGATATAATAAAAACTTTCATATAAAGTGCATTGAATACTATGAGAAGTTTGATTCCTAATGATTGTTTTGAGATATGAAGATGGTGATATTAAAGTCATGCTAGTGAGTACTTGTGAATTTGAGAAATACTTGTGTTAAAGTTTATGAGTCCCGTAGCATGCACGTATGGTGAACCGTTATGTGATGAAGTCGGAGCATGATTTATTTATTTATTGTCTTCATTATGAGTGGCTGTCGGGGACGAGCGATGGTCTTTTCCTACCAATCTATCCCCCTAGGAGCATGTGCGGAGTACTTTGTTTCGATAACTGATAGATTTTTGCAATAAGTATGTGAGTTCTTTATGACTAATGTTGAGTCCATGGATTATACGCACTCTCACCTTTCCGCCATTGCTAGCCTCTCTAGTGTCGCACAACTTTCGCCGGTACCATAAACCCACCACATACCTTCCTCAAAACAGCCACCATACCTACCTATTATGGCATTTCCATAGCCATTCCGAGATATATTGCCATGCAACTTTCCACCGTTCCGTTTATATGACACATCATTGTCATATTGCTTTGCATGATCATGTAGTTGACATCGTATTTGTGGCAAAGCCACCGTTCATAATTCTTTCATACATGTGGAAGGAAATATGCCCTGGAGGCAATAATAAAGATGTTATTTATATTTCCTTATATCATGATAAATGTTTATTATTCATGCTAGAAATGTATTAACTGGAAACTTAGTACATGTGTGAATACATAGATAAACAGAGAGTCCCCAGTATGCCTCTACATGACTAGCTCATTAATCAAAGATGGTTAAGTTTCCTAACCATAGACATGTGTTGTCATTTGATGAACGGGATCACATCATTAGGAGAATGATGTGATGGACAAGACTCATCCGTTAGCTTAGCATATTGATCGTTCAGTTTTATTGTTATTGCTTTCTTCATGACTTATACATATTCCTTTAACTATGAGATTATGCAACTCCCGAATACCGAGGAACACCTTGTGTGCTATCAAACGTCACATCATAACTGGGTGATTATAAAGATGTTCTACAGGTGTCTCCGAAGGTGTTTGTTGGGTTGGCATAGGTCGAGATTAGGATTTGTCACTCCGAGTATCGGAGAGGTATCTCTGGGCCCTCTCGGTAATGCACATCACTATAAGCCTTGCAAGCAATGTGACTAATGAGTTAGTTGCGGGATGACGCATTACAGAACGAGTAAAGAGACTTGCCGGTAACGAGATTGAACTAGGTATGATGATATCGACGATCGAATCTCGGGCAAGTAACATACCGATGACAAAGGGAATAACGTATGTTGTTATGCGGTTTGACCGATAAAGATCTTCGTAGAATATGTAGGAGCCAATATGAGCATCCAGGTTCCACTATTGGTTATTGACCGAAGATGTGTCTCGGTCATGTCTACATAGTTCTCGAACCCGTAGGGTCTGCACGCTTAACGTTCGATGACGATTTGTATTATGAGTTATGTGATTTGATGACCGAAGTTTGTTCGGAGTCCCGGATGAGATCACGGACATGACGAGGAGCCTCGAAATGGTCGAGAGGTAAATATCGGTACATTGGAAGGTTATATTCGGACATCGGAATGGTTCCGAGGTGTTTCGGGTATTTTCTGGAGTACCGGGAGGTTACCGGAACCCCGTGGGAGAGTAATGGGCCTTAATGGGCTTTAGGGGAAAGGGGAGAGGGGCCTCAAGGGGTGGCCGCGCGCCCCCCATGGGCTGGTCCGAATTGGACTAGGAGGGGGCGGCGCCCCCCTCCTTCCTTCTCCCCTCTTCCCCCTTCCCTCCTTCTCCTAGTTGGAATAGGAAGGGGGGCGAATCCTACTTGGACCGGGAGTCCAAGTAGGACTCCCCCCCTTTGGCGCGCCCCCTCTAGGGCCGGCCTCCTCTTCCCCCCTCCTTTATATACGTGGGAAGGGGGCACCCCAAAGACACACCAAGTCTTCTCTTAGCCGTGTCCAGTGCCCCCCTCCACAGTTACACACCTCGGTCATATCGTCGTAGTGCTTAGGCAAAGCCCTGCGCCAGTAACATCATCATCACCATCGCCACACCATCGTGCTGACAGAACTCTCCCTCTTCCTCAACTGGATCAACAGCTCGAGGGACGTCATCGAGCTGAACGTGTGCTAAACGCGGAGGTGCCGTACGTTCGGTGCTTGGATCGGTTGGATCGCGAAGACGTTCGACTACATCAACCGCATTACTAAACGCTTACGCTTTCGGTCTACGAGGGTACGTGGACACACTCTCCCCGCTCGTTGTTATGCTTCTCCTAGATAGATCTTGCGTGATCGTAGGAATTTTTTTGAAATACTACGTTCCCCAACTGTGGCATCCGATCCAGGTCTATGCGTAGACGTTTTATGCACGAGTAGAACACAAAGAGTTGTGGGTGATAATAGTCATACTGCTTACTTTAATTCGGCGGTATTGATGGATGAACCGGTCCGGACCAACATTACATGACCGTGTTCATGAGACTGGTTCTACCGACGTGCTTCGCACATAGGTGGCTGGCGGGTGTCTGTTTCTCCAACTTTAGTTGAATCGAGTTTGACTACGCCCGGTCCTTGTTGAAGGTTAAAATAGCACACTTGACGAAAAATCATTGTGGTTTTGATGCGTAGGTAAGAACGGTTTTTGCTAGAAGCCCGTAGCAGCCACGTAAAACTTGCAACAATAAAGTAGAGGACATCTAACTTGTTTTTGCAGGGCATGTTGTGATGTGATATGGTCAAGACGTGATGATATATAAATTGTTGTATGAGATGATCATGTTTTGTAACCATTATCGGCAACTGGCAGGAGCCTTATGGTTGTCACTTTATTGTATGAAATACAATCGCCATGTAATTGCTTTACTTTATCACTAAGCGGTAGCGATAGTCGTAGAAGCAATAGTTGGCGAGACGACAACGATGCTGCGATGGAGATCAAGGTGTCAAGCCGGTGACGATGGAGATCATGACGGTGCTTTGGAGATGGAGATCAAAGGCACAAGATGATGATGGCCATATCATGTCACATATTTTGATTGCATGTGATGTTTATCCTTTATGCAATTTATTTTGGTTAGTACGACGGTAGCATTATAAGATGACCCCTCACTAAATTTCAAGGTATAAGTGTTCTCCCTGAGTATGCACCGTTGCTACAGTTCGTCGTGCCGAGACACCACGTGATGATCGGGTGTGATAATCTCTACGTTCACATACAACGGGTGCAAGCCAGTTTTGCACACGCAAAATACTCGGGTTAAACTTGACGAGCCTAGCATATGCAGATATGGCCTCGGAACACTGAGACCGAAAGGTCGAACGTGAATCATATAGTAGATATGATCAACATAGAGATGTTCACCATTGAAAACTACTCCATCTCACGTGATGATCGGACATGGTTTAGTTGATATGGATCACGTGATCATTTAGATGACTAGAGGGATGTCTATCTAAGTGGGAGTTCTTAAGTAATATGATTAATTGAACTTAAATTTATCATGACCTTAGTCCTGATAGTATTTGCATATCTATGTTGTAGATCAATAGCTCGCGTATAGTCATACGTCTCCAACGTATCTATAATTTTTGATTGTTCCATGCTATATTATATTCTGTTTTGGATGTTTAATGGGCTTTATTATACGCTTTTATATTATTTTTGGGACTAACCTATTAACCGGAGGCCCAGCCCGAATTGCTGTTATTTTGCCTATTTCAGTGTTTCGAAGGAAAAGGATATCAAACGGAGTCCAAACGGAATGAAACCTTCGGGAACGTGATTTTCGGAACAAACGTGATCCAGAGGACTTGGAGTCTACGTAAAGCAATCAATGAGGAGAGCACGAGGCAGGGAGGCGCGCCTACCCCCCCAGGCGCGCCCACCCTCGTGGGGCCCACGTTGCTCCACCGACGTACTTCTTCCTCCTATATATACCCATACACCCTAGAAACATCAGATACGGAGCCAAAACCCTATTTCCACCGCCACAACCTTCTGTACCCGTGAGATCCCATCTTGGGGCCTTTTCCGGCGCTCCGCAGGAGGGGGCATTGATCACGGAGGGCTTCTACATCAACATCATAGCCTCTCCGATGATGTGTGAGTAGTTTACCTCAGACCTTCGGGTCCATAGTTATTAGCTAGATGGCTTCTTCTCTCTCTTTGGATCTCAATACAAAATTCTCCTTGATCTTCTTGGAGATCTATTCGATGTAATCTTCTTTTGCGGTGTGTTTGTCGAGATTCGATGAATTGTGGGTTTATGATCAAGATTATCTATGAACAATATTTGAATCTCCTCTGAATTCTTTTATGTATGATTGGTTATCTTTGCAAGTCTCTTCGAATTATCAGTTTGGTTTGTCCTACTAGATTGATCTTTCTTGCAATGGGAGAAGTGCTTAGCTTTGGGGTCAATCTTGCGGTGCTCGACCCCAGTGACAGTAGGGGAAACGACACGTATTGTATTGTTGCCATCGAGGATAAAAAGATGGGGTTTATGTGACGCCCTCGATTCAATCGTACACTAATCATACACGCAAATGTGTACGATCAAGATCAAGGACTCACGGGAAGATATCACAACACAACTCTAGACACAAATAAAATAATACAAGCTTTATATTACAAGCCAGGGGCCTCGAGGGCTCGAATACATAAGCTCGATTACACAAGAGTCAGCGGAAGCAACAATATCTAAGTACAGACATAAGTTGAACAGGGATGCCTTAAGAAGGCTAGCACAAAAGCAACACGATCGAAGAGGCACGGCCTCCTGCCTGGGAGCCTCCTAACTACTCCTGGTCGTCGACGGTCTCCACTTAGTAGTAGGCATCGGCGGTGGCATCTGGCTCCTGGGCTCCGACATCTGGTTGCATCAACCGGAAAGAAGAAGAAAGGGGCAAAGGGGGAGCAAAGCAACCGTGAGTACTCATCCAAAGTACTCGCAAGCAAGGATCTACACTACATATGCAACATTATCAAAGGAAGGTTGTATATGTGGACTGGGCTGCAGAAATGCCAGAATAGAGAGAAGGCCTAGTCCTATCGAAGACTAGCATCTTCTGGAAACCACCATCTTGCAGCAACAGGAGGGAGTAGAGTAGCATAACTAAAGTAGTAGTAGTGTTATCAACCTCGGCCAGAGATCCTTTCTCGACTCCCCGCGAGAAAGCAATCCCAGAGCCATACTATCCAGTTATCACCTCATCACAAGTATCCAGTTCTAGTTGTATCGATCGGGATACAACTCCAAGTGTCCGTTACCATAGGACAGGCTATCGGTAGATGTTTTCTTCCCTGTAGGGGTGCACCAACTTACCCACCACGCTCGATTAACTCCGGCCGGACACACTTTCCTGGGTCATGCCCAGCCTCGGCCAAACAATACGTTGCAACCCGACCTAGGCTTAATAGAGAGGTCAAGCACGCCGGACTAAACCTATGCCCCCAGGGGTCATGGGCCATCGCCCCGGGAACTCCTGCACGTTGCGTGGGCGGCCGGTGAGCAGACCTAGCTACCTCCTTAAAAAAGGCGGGAGCTTACCAGTCCAACCCGGCGCGCGCCGCTCAGTCGCATGACGTCTATTAAGCTTCGGCTGATGCATACGACGCAGAACGCCCATACTATGCCCACGTGATGGTTAGTGCTATCAGGCCAGAGGCCCCTCGGATCAAATATCCAAATCGTAGTGGATTAGGAACGCGCGGTAACAAGCAGAGACGCACGAAAGATGTGACCCCGTCGCCCCGTCTCGAGGACTTGCGGCAAGGGCTAGGAATGCCCGGCCACCCCTCGTAACTATCTCGCGGGCACCTTCCAGGTCCCGACTCCACATCACTCGCAATTATGCTCGCGCGGGTACCCCTCAGGGTCGACCCGTCTTTAGTAACATGGTTCAGTGTAAAGTCATAGTAACCATAGTAACCGTGTGTCCAAACATCAAGGGGAAAACCCGAGGAATCACCCCCGGTGAATTCCACTCGATGTAATCATCAAGGTGAACGTAAGAGGGACCACCCTCGAGGTTCACGCTTGAGGGGTTGCACGACAGAGTCGTATCGGAAGTGGTTAAGGCGGAATCACCCTCGATGACCACGACCGAATAACTACACTGGCGGGTTAACATCAGAAGTGCTGATGAGGCCTCACCCTCGGCACTCGATAGTATCCCAGTAGTGTCGAGCAGCTAAGGGGAAGTGATGTGCGGTGTCGGGGCCTGGTCTTCGATCCCGTTGATCGGGTCTTCGATGATGAAGCAGGGGCAACAAGGACAAGGTGGGGGTCATTGGTGGATCACTAACCAACCTATACTAAGCAGTTTAGGATAAGCAGGTAGGTAACAATGAACAGGTTACAAAAGAGGCTATGCATCAGAATAGGAGCAAACAATAACAGTAGCAAAAGCTAATGCAAGCATGAGAGAATGGAATGGGCGATATCGGGATGATCAAAGGGGGCTTGCCTGGTTGCTCTGGCAAGGAGGGGTCGTCGTCGACGTAGTCGATCATAGGGGCAGCATCGGTCTCGGGGTCTACCGGAGAGAAGAGGGGGAAGAAACAGTAAATATAAAGCAAACATAGCATCACAAAGCATAACGTGGCAATATGATGTGCCGGGTATGACCTAACGTATGGCTACACGATATGGGTGAAGGGGGAATTCAACCGGGAAGGTGTTCCCGGTTTCGGACCTGTGTCAGACAGATGACCGGAGGGGGAATGTTCCATGTTCAGCATGCTAAGGGCATGTGACAGATGAACAGACCGCGTATTCGGATTCATTGGATTTTTCTGAGCAACTTTCATATAGAAAACATTTTCATCCGAGGTACACTTTATTTTCTATGAATTTTTAAAGATTAAAGTATTTTCTGAAATTATTAATATTAACAGAAAAGGAATTATGACGTCAGCAGAGTGTCAGCATGACATCAGCAGGTCAACAGACCCGCTGACTGGTCAAACTGACCAGTGGGTCCTACCTGTCATAGACAGTGGATTAACATAACTTTAAACTAACTAAAAAGAGGTTAATTAACAGCTGGGCCCCACATGTCAGTGACTATTTAGCTTAACTAATCACCTTTATTTAGAAAAATGTTTATTTAACAAAATATGCGATGGGGCCCGCGTGTCAGTGACACTGTGTGCCCAGTCAGCACAGTTGACCATAGCCAACGTGGTCAACTGAGGCCAGGGGGCCCACGGGCAGTGACCCAGAGGCGGGCCCTAGGTGTGCCACATCGGCGGCGGCGGGGTTTCGCCGCCGGCGACCAAAACAGCGGCGGGGCTCGCCGGACTTCGCCGGGAATCGCGCACAGGGGGTCTTTTGGCCCGAGACTTGGCGCGTTCGAACGAGGAGATGCCGCCGTGTCGCGTGGTGAGGCCGGCCGGAGCTGGAGCAGCCGGAAACGGCGTCGGCGACGAGTGGAGGCGGTGGTGGCGTTCGGGACCTCGTCGGGATCGTGCTAGGGGGGGTCGACGAGGTGTGCAAGCGGCACGGGCGGCCTCGGCGGGCTGCACTGAGCACGTTCCCGTGCTCAGGCGAGCATGGCAACGACGGCGGCCAGCTGCTCGGCGGAGCCGAGCTCGGCCATGGCGGCGCGGTGGCTATGGTAGCGCAAGAGGCCAGGGGAGCGAGGGGAGAAGAAGAGGGGCTCACCGCGCGGCGCAAGAAAGGCCCTCGACAGGTTAGGAGCGCAGGGGAAGGCCGAATCGACGACGGCTGCGTCTGGCGACCCGGGGAGGAAGAAGACGGGGATCCGGTGTTGCGGGGCTTGCCAGCTCGCGTTCGTGGCCGTAGTCGACGTAGCGGAGCGCGGCGGAGCGGCTGGTTACGTCGGAGGAGCACGAGGGAGGCGGTCGCCGCGGTGATGCGAGGTGGGACAGCGGCGATGGCGCTCGGGTGAGGCGGGCGAGCGAGATAGAGAGGGGGAGGAGCGCGTGGATCTGGGAGGCGAGAGAGGGGAGTGGAGGGGAGGTGCCCGAGGCGTCGTGGGAGGTGGAGGCCTTATCCTCTCACGGCGATGCCGGCGAGGTGATCCGGCGGGGTCTCGCCCCTGTAGCGATGCGGTCGCTGGAACAGGGGAGACGACCGGGGAGGGGGAGTTGGGCTGGGTCGGTTGGCTGGGTGGGTCGAAGCCCAAGTGGGGCAGGGGCTTTCTCTCCCCTCTACTTTTCCTTTTCTCTTTTTTTGTTTAATAAACAGAGAAAGAAAGGAAGTTAATTGGGCATCCAAATATCTTAAATAAATTATGGAACTGGGCCCATAAAATCCAGGCATTTTTAGCCAGTGCCACAAAAAGTTTGGAGGCCAGGGAATGTCATTTACATTTTTCACAATTAAAATGACATTCAAAAATGCTGAAGTTGAAGTGAAATAATTGCTACTATCCATCTTAGCTCAATGGTGATGTTGTTTTCCTTAACAACTAAATGTTATGGAATTTTGGCTAAATGATGAACATTTTTCTAGCAAGTTTTGTGCAACTTCAAATTTCACTTTGAATTTGAATAGAACTCAGAGAAGGGACTTGAGTTGAGATATCATCCCAACATGATTAAGCTTTGTAAAACAAGATGACTTGGCACTGATCATAAGGGATTACTATAGTGTGATGCTGGGGATGTTACAGTTTATATCATATTGCATGAGTTTATCCCTCTACATCATGTCATCTTACTTAAAGCATTACTCTGTTCTTATGAACTTAATACTCTAGATGCATGCTGGATAGCGGTCGATGTGTGGAGTAATAGTAGTAGATGTAGAATCGTTTCGGTCTACTTATCACGGACGTGATGCCTATATACATGATCATACCTAGATATTCTCATAACTATGCTCAATTCTATCAATTGCTCGACAGTAATTCGTTTACCCACCGTAATACTTATGCTATCTTGAGAGAAGCCACTAGTGAAACCTATGGCGCCCGGGTCTATTTTCCATCATATTAATCTTCCAACACTTCGCTATTTTTATTGCCGTTTATTTTACTTTGCATCTTTATCATAAAAATACCAAAAATATTATCTTATCATATCTATCAGATCTCACTCTCGTAAGTGACCGTGAAGGGATTGACAACCCCTTTATCGCGTTGGTTGCGAGGTTCTTATTTGTTTGTGTAGGTGCGTGGGACTTGAGTGTGATCTCCTACTGGATTGATACCTTGGTTCTCAAAAACTGAGGAAAATACTTACGCTACTTTGCTGCATCACCCTTTCCTCTTCAAGGGAAAACCAACGCAGTGCTCAAGAGGTAGCATATAGCTCCCCGTTTATTTTTGATGTGTTCCTAGAGAAAAATAAGTTGAAAGATGATAGTAGCAATGATGCGGACTTGGTCCGTGATCTGAGGATTTTCCTCATTTCTGCACAGAAGAATTATGTCCTTGATGCACCGCTAGGTGACAGACCTATTGCAGGAGCAGATGCAGACGTTATGAACGTTTGACAAAGCTCGGTGTGATGACTACTTGATAGTTTAGTGCACCATGCTTTACGGCTTAGAACCGGGACTTCAAAAATGTTTTGAACGCCATGGAACATATGAAATGCTCCAACAGCTGAAAATGATATTTCAGACTCATGCCCGTGTTAAGAGGTATGAGACCTCTGACAAGTATTTTGCCTACAAGATGGAGGAGAATAGCTCAACCAGTGAGCATGTACTCAGAATGTCTGAGTACTACAATCACTTGAATCAAGTGGGAGTTAATCTTCCAGATAAGATAGTAATTGACAGAGTTCTCTAGTCACTATCACCAAGTTACTGGAACTTCGTGATGAACTATAATATGCAAGGGATGACGAAAAGGATTCCCCAAGCTCTTCGCGATGCTAAAATCGGCAAAGGTAGAAATCAAGAAAAGCATCAAGTGTTGATGGTTGACAAGACACTAGTTTCAAGTAAAAGGGCAAGGGAGAGAAAGGGAACTTCAAGAAGAATGGCAAGCAAGTTGCCACTCCCATGAAGAAGCCCAAAGCTAGACCCAAGCCTGAAACTGAGTGCTTCTACTGCAAAGGAAATGGTCACTGGAAGCGGAACTGCCCCAAATATTTGGTGGATAAGAAGGATGGCAAGTGAACAAAAGTATATATGATATACATGTTATTGATGTGTACTTACTAGTGTTCATAGTATCGCCTGGGTATTTGATACTGGTTCAGTTGCTATGATTAGTAACTTGAAACAGGAGTTACAAAATGAACAGAGACTAGTTGAGGGCGAGGTGACGATGTGTGTTGGAAGTGATTCCAAGGTTGATAAGATCACCATCGCACACTCCCTTTACCTTCGGGATTAGTGTTGAACCTAAAATAAATGTTATTTGGTGTTTGCATTGAGCATAATATGATTGGATCATGTTTATTGCAATACAGTTATTCATTTAAGTCAAAGAATAATTGTTATTCTGTTTACATGAATAAAACCTTCTGTGGTCATACACCCAAGGTGAATGGTATATTGAATCTCGATCGTAGTGATACACATACTCATAATATTGAAGCCAAAAGATGCAAAGTTAATAATGATAGTGCAACTTATCTGTGGCACTGCCGTTTAGGTCATATTGGTGTAAAACGCATGAAGAAACTCCATGCTGATGGGCTTTTGTAATCACTTGATTATGAATCACTTGATGCTTGCGAACCATGCCTCATGGGCAAGATGGCTAAGACTCCATTCTCTAGAACAATGGAGCGAGCAACTGACTTACTGGAAATAATACATATTGATGTATGCGGTCCAATGAGTGTTGAGGCTCGCGGCGGGTATTGTTATTTTCTGACCATCACAGATGATTTGAGCAGATATGGGTATATCTACTTAATAAAATATAAGTCTGAAACATTTGAAAAGTTCAAAGAATTTCACAGTGAAGTGGAAAATCATCGTTACAAGAAAATAAAGTTTCTACGATCTGATCATGGAGGTGAATATTGAGTTAGGAGTTTGGTCTTCATTTGAAACAATTTGGAATAGTTTCGCAACTCATGCCACCTGGAACACCACAGCGTAATGCTGTGTCCGAACGTCGTAACCGTACTTTATTAGATATGGTGCGATCTATGATATCTCTTACTGATTTACCACTATCGTTTTGGGGTTATGCATTAGAGACAGCCGCATTCATGTTTAATAGGGCACCGTCTAAATCCGTTGAGACGACATCGTATGAACTATGGTTTGGCAAGAATCCAAAGCAGTCGTTTCTTAAAGTTTGGGGTTGCGATGCTTATGTGAAAAAGTTTCAGCCTGATAAGCTCGAACCCTAATCGGAAAAGTGCGTCTTCATAGGATACCCAAAATAAACCGTTGGGTACACCTTCTATCACATATCCGAAGGCAAGATCTTTGTTGCTAAGAATGGATCCTTTCTAGAGAAGGAGTTTCTCTCGAAAGAAGTGAGTGGGAGGAAAGTAGAACTTGATGAGGTAATTGTACCTTCTCCCGAATTGGAAAGTAGTTCATCACAGAAATCAGTTCCAGTGATACCGACACCAATTAGTGAGGAAGTTAATGACGATGATCATGAAACTTCAGATCAAGTTACTACAGAACCTCGTAGGTCAACCAGAGTATGTTCCACACCAGAGTGGTATGGAAGTCCTGTTCTGGAAGTCATGTTACTTGACCATGACAAACCTACGAACTATGAGGAAGTGATGATGAGCCCAGATTCCGCAAAATGGCTTGAGGCCATGAAATCTGAGATGGGATCCATGTACGAGAACAAAGTATGGACTTTGGTTGACTTGACCGATGATCGGCAAGCCATTGAGAGCAAATGGATCTTCAAGAGGAAGACAGAAACTGATGGTAGTGTTACTATCTACAAAGCTCGAATTGTCGCAAAAGGTTTTCGACAAGTTCAATGTGTTGACTATGATGAGATTTTCTCACTCGTATCGATGCTTAAGTCTGTCCGAATCATGTTATCAATTGCCGCATTTTATTAAATCTGGCAAATGGACGTCAAAACTGCATTCCTTAATGGATTTCTTAAAGAAGAGTTGTATATGATGGAACCAGAAGGTTTTGTCAATCCTAAAGGTGCTAACAAAATGTGCAAGCTCCAGCGATCCATCTATGGACTGGTGCAAGCATCTCGGAGTTGGAATATACGCTTTGATGAGTTGATCAAAGTATATAGTTTTATACAGACTTACGGTGAAGCCTGTATTTACAAGAAAGTGAGTGGGAGCACTACAGCCTTTCTGATAAGTATATGTGAATGACATATTATTGATCGAAAATGATGTAGAATTTTCTGAAAAGCATAAAGGAGTATTTGAAAGGAGTTTTGTCAAAAGAAAGACCTCGATGAAGCTGCTTACATATTGAGCATCAAGATCTATAGAGATAGATCAAGACGCTTGATAAATTTTTCCAATGAGTACATACCTTGACAGATTTTGAAGTAGTTCAAAATGGAACAGTCAAAGAAGGAGTTCTTGCCTGTGATGCAAGGTGTGAAGTTGAGTAAAGACTCAATCCAACCACGGCAGAAAATAGAAAGAGAATGAAAAGTCATTCCCTATGCCTCAGTCATAGGTTCTATAAAGTATGCTATGCTGTGTACCAGACCTATTGTGTACCTCGCCATGAGTTTGGCAAGAGGGTACGATAGTGATCCAGGAGTGGATCACTAGACAACGTTCAAAGTTATCCTTAGTTACCTAAGAGGACTAAGGAAATATTTCTTGGTTATGGAGGTGATAAAGAGTTTGTCGTAAAGAGTTACATCGATGCAAGATTTGACACCGATCTGGATGACTTTGAGTCTCGATCTAGATACATATTGAAAGTGGGAGCAATTAGCTAGAGTAGCTTCGTGCATAGCATTGTAGACACTGAAATTTGCAAAATACATACGGATCTGAATGTGGCGGACCTGTAGACTAAAAACTTCTCTCACAAGAAAAACATGATCACACCTTCTTACTCTTGGGTGATATTCACATAGCGATGTGAACTAGATTATTGACTCTAGTAAACTCTTTGAGTGTTGGTTACATGGCGATGTGAACTATGGGTGTTAATCACATAAAGATGTGTACTATTGGTGTTAAATCACATGGCGATGTGAACTAGATTATTGACTCTAGTAAACCCTTTGAGTGTTGGTTACATGGCGATGTGAACTATGGGTGTTAATCACATAAAGATGTGTACTATTGGTGTTAAATCACATGGCGATGTGAACTAGATTATTGACCCTAGTGCAAGTGGGAGACTGAAGGAAATATGCCCTAGAGGCAATAATAAAGATGTTATTTATATTTCCTTATATCATGATAAATGTTTATTATTCATGCTAGAATTGTATTAACTGGAAACTTAGTACATGTGTGAATACATAGACAAACAGAGAGTCCCTAGTATGCCTCTACTTGACTAGCTCGTTAATCAAAGATGGTTAAGTTTCCTGGCCATAGACATGTGTTGTCATTTGATGAACGAGATCACATCATAAGGAGAATGATGTGATGCACAAGACCCATCCATTAGCTTAGCATGTTGATCGTTCAGTTTTATTGCTATTGCTTTCTTCATGACTTATACATATTCCTTTGACTATGAGATTATGCAACTCCCGAATACCGGAGGAACACCTTGTGTGCTATCAAACGTCACAACGTAACTGGGTGATTGTAAAGATGCTCTACAGGTGTCACCTAAGGTGTTTGTTGGGTTGGCATAGATCGAGATTAGGATTTGTCACTCCGAGTATCGGAGAGGTATCTCTGGGCTGTCTCGATAATGCACATCACTATAAGCCTTGCAAGCAATGTGACTAATGAGTTAGTTTCAGGATGACACATTACGGAACAAGTAAAGAGACTTGCCGGTAACGAGATTGAACTAAGTATGATGATACCGACGATCGAATCTCGGGCAAGTAACATACCGATGACAAAGGGAATAACATATGTTGTTATGAGGTTTGACCGATAAAGATCTTCGTAGAATATGTAGGAGCCAATATGAGCATCCAGGTGTCGCTATTGGTTATTGACCGGATATGTGTCTCGGTCATGTCTACATAGTTCTCGAACCCGTAGGGTCCGCACGCTTAACGTTCGATGACGATTTGTATTATGAATTATGTGATTTGATGACCGAAGTTTGTTCGGAGTCCCGGATGAGATCACGGACATGACGAGGAGCCTCGAAATGGTCGAGAGGTAAATATCGGTATATTGGAAGGTTATATTCGGACATCGGAATGGTTCCGAGGTGTTTCGGGTATTTTCTGGAGTACCGGGAGGTTACCGGAACCCCGTGGGAGAGTAATGGGCCTTAATGGGCTTTAGGGGAAAGGAGAGAGGGGCCTCAAGGGGTGGCCACGCGCCCCCCATGGGCTGGTCCGAATTGGACTAGGAGGGGGCGGCGCCCCCCTCCTTCCTTCTCCCCTCTTCCCCCTTCCCTCTTTCTCCTAGTTGGAATAGGAAGGGGGGCGAATCCTACTTGGACCGGGAGTCCAAGTAGGACTCCCCCCCCTTTGGCGCGCCCCCTCTAGGGCCGGCCTCCTCTTCCCCCTCCTTTATATACGTGGGAAGGGGGCACCCCAAAGACACACCAAGTCTTCTCTTAGCCGTGTCCAGTGCCCCCCTCCACAGTTACACACCTCGGTCATATCGTCGTAGTGCTTAGGCAAAGCCCTGCGCTGGTAACATCATCATCACCATCGCCACGCCATCGTGCTGACGGAACTCTCCCTCTTCCTCAACTGGATCAACAGCTCGAGGGACGTCATCGAGCTGAACGTGTGCTAAACGCGGAGGTGCCGTACGTTCGGTGCTTGGATCGGTTGGATCGCGAAGACGTTCGACTACATCAACCGCATTACTAAACGCTTACGCTTTCGGTCTACGAGGGTACGTGGACACACTCTCCCCGCTCGTTGTTATGCTTCTCCTAGATAGATCTTGCGTGATCGTAGGAATTTTTTTGAAATACTACGTTCCCCAACACATGTCACTCTTGATTCATTGCACATCCCTGTACACCGCCGCGGGCATTCACATAGAGTCATATTTTGTTCTAAGTATCGAGTTGTAATTTTTGAGTTGTAAGTAAATAAAAGAGTGATGATCTTCATTATTAGAGCATTGTCCCATGTGAGGAAAGGATGATGGAGACTATGATTCCCCCACAAGTCGGGATGAGACTCCGGACGGAAAAAAGAGGCCAAAAAAAAATGAGAGAAGGCCCTAATAAAAAAATGAGAGAAAAGAGAGAAGGGGCAATGTTACTATCCTTTTACCACACTCGTGCTTCAAAGTAGTGCCATGGTCTTCATAATAGAGAGTCTCCTATGATATCACTTTCATATTCTAGTGGCAATTTCCATTATAGAACTTGGCTTGTATATTCCAATGATAGGCTTCCTCAAATTGCCCTAGGTCTTTGTGAGCAAGCGAGTTGGATGCACACCCACTTAGTTTTCTTTTTGAGCTTTCATAAACTTATAGCTCTAGTGCATCCGTTTCATGGCAATCCCTACTCACTCACATTGATATCTATTGATGGGCATCTCCATAGCCCGTTGATACGCCTAGTTGATGTGAGACTATCTTCCCCTTTTTATCTTCTCCACAACCACCATTCTATTCCACCTATAGTGCTATGTCCATGGCTCACGCTCATGTATTGCGTGAAGATTGAAAAGGTTTGAGAACATCAAAAGAATGAAACAATTGCTTGGCTTGTCATCGAGGTTGTGCATGATTTAAATATTTTGTGTGATGAAGATAGAGCATAGCCAGACTATATGATTTTGTAGGGATAGCTTGCTTTGGCCATGTTATTTTGAGAAGACGCGATTGCTTTGTTAGTATGCTTGAAGTATTATTGTTTTCATGTCAATATTAAACTTTTGTTTTGAATCTTATGGATCTGAATATTCTTGCCACAATAAAGAAGATTACATTGATAAATATGTTAGGTAGCATTCCACATCAAAAATTCTGTTTTTATCATTTACCTACTCGAGGACGAGCAGGAATTAAGCTTGGGGATGCTGATACGTCTCCAACGTATCTACAATTTTTGATTGTTCCATGCTATTGTATTATCATTTACCTACTTTTTGTCTTCTCCACAACCACCGTCTATTCCACCTATAGTGCTATGTCCATGGCTCACGCTCATGTATTGCCTGAAAGTTGAAAAAGTTTGAGAATGTTAAAAGTATGAAACAATTGCTTGGCTTGTCATCGGGGTTATGCATGATTTGAATATTTTGCTTGATGAAGATGGAGTATAGCCAGACTATATGATTTTGTAGGGATAAGCTTTCTTTGGCCATGTTATTTTCAGAAAGACATAATTATTTTGTTGGTATGCTTGAAGTATTATTGTTTTTATGTCAATATTAAACTTTTGTTTTGAATCATACGGATTTGAACATTCATGTCACAATAAAGAGAATTACATGGATAAATATGCTAGGTAGCATTCCACATCAAAAATTCTGTTTTTATCATTTACCTACTCGAGGACGAGATGGAATTAAGCTTTGGGATGCGTGATACGTCTCCAACGTATCTATAATTTTTTATTGTTCCATGCTATTATATTATCTATTTTGGATGTTTTATATGCATTAATATGTTATTTATATGATTTTTGGGATTAACCTATTAACCTATAGAGTTTCATAGAAAAGAAATACCAAACGGAATGAAACTTTCGCAATGATTTTTCTTGGACCATAAGACATCCAGAGGGCTGGGAGTGCATGTCGGAAAAGCCGCGAGGCGGCCACAAGGTCGGAGGGCGCGCCCCCCACCCTTGTGGACCCCTTGTGACTCCACCGACCTATTTCTTCCGGCTATATATTCTCAAATATCCCAAAACCTACCGGGGGAGCCACAAAACCACTTTTCCACCGCCGCAACCTTCTGTACCCGTGAGATCCCATTTAGGGGCCTTTTCGGGCATCCTGCCGGAGCGGGATTCGATCACGGAGGGATTCTGCATCAACACCATTGCCTCTCCGATGAAGCGTGAGTAGTTTACCACAGACCTACGGGTCCATAGCTAGTAGCTAGATGGCTTCTTCTCTCTCTTTTATTCTCAATACCATGTTCTCCTCGATGTTCTTGGAGATCTATTCGATGTAATACTCTTTTGCGGTGTGTTTGCCGAGATCCAATGAATTGTGGATTTATGATCAGCTTATCTATGAATATTACTTGAATCTCCTCTGAATTCTTATATGCATGATTTGATATCTTTGCAAGTCTCTTCGAACTATCGATTTGGTCTGGCCAACTAGATTGGTTTTTCTTGCAATGGGAGAAGTGCTTAGCTTTGGGTTCAATCTTGCGGTGCTCGATCCTAGTGACAGAAGGGGAACCGACACGTATTGTATTGTTGCCATCGAGGATAACAAGATGGGGTTTTCATCATATTGCTTGAGCTTATCCTGCTACATCATGTCATCTTACTTAATGCGTTACTCTGTTCTTATGAACTTAATACTCTAGATGCAGGCAGGAGTCAGTC
This sequence comes from Triticum aestivum, assembly GCF_018294505.1. Taxonomy (NCBI): domain Eukaryota; kingdom Viridiplantae; phylum Streptophyta; class Magnoliopsida; order Poales; family Poaceae; genus Triticum; species Triticum aestivum. The sequence continues at coordinate 266,086,099 of NC_057802.1, forward strand.
GATGTGTGGAGTAATAGTAGTAGATGCAGGCAGGAGTTGGTCTACTTGATACGGACGTGATGCCTAAATTCATGATCATTGCCTTAGATATCATCATAATTATGCGCTTTTCTATCAATTGCTCGGCAGTAATTTGTTCACCCACCGTAATATTTTCTATCTTGAGAGAAGCCTCTAGTGAAACCTATGCCCCCGGGGTCTATTTTCCATCAAGTTTTCGATCTACAATTTTAGTTTCCTATTTACTTTCTTTGCAATCTTTTACTTTCCGTTTCATAAACCAAAAATACCAAAAATATTACTTTACCGTTTATCCATCTATATCATATCTCACTTTGCAAATAACCGTGGAGGGATTGACAACCCCTTTGTCGCGTTGGGTGCAAGTTGGTGTTTGTTTATGCAGGTATTCGGTGGCTTGTGTGTTGTCTTCTACTGGATTGATACCTTGGTTCTCAAAAGCTGAGGGAAATACTTACTCTACTTTGCTGCATCACCCTTTCCTCTTCAAGGGAAAAACCAACGCAAGCTCAAGAGGTAGCACTCGTGAATGCTCAAAGGTTACTGTGAAAGCAGTAACCTGAATCTGGTGTCAGTTAACTGAATCTTGATTCAGTGTTACTGAATTTTGTGCAGTTAACTAAATCTTGATTCAGTGTTACTGAATTTTGTGCAGTTAACTGAATTATGCATTTCACTCTAAAATTTTCCTCTCCAATTTTAGGATGGGCCTAAATGCCCCTATGTGCATTGGGTTGACCCAGAGCGGCCTCCTCAATTGAGGACCAGTCTAGCTAGGGTCTGGGACATGTATGAAGAGGAGGTCAAACTCAGGCTCAGGCAAAATGTTGTTAATGCTGAAGAAAATTTTAGGGTTGTGAAAGAGAAGGAAAAGATGGAATAAGACCTGGGGTTTTTTAAACTAGATTTTGCTAAGATGGTGGCTGACAAGGAGCGGGCAATTACTAAATTGGGCAACACAAGGCTAGCTCTCTCTGACCTAAATATAGAACTTGAGAAGAAGAAAATGTCTGACAAATCTCTGACGAACATTCATCAAGTGGTAAGGGCTAAGGCAGAGAAAGAGAGGGATGAGATGAAGCAAGAGAGGGACAAAATGATGGAAAAGATGGACAAATTGAAGGAAGAAAGGGATCAATTGAAGAAAGAGATAAAGAAGCTAGAGTATATGACTGGTGACTTGTTCAAGCATAAGGAAGACACCAAGTGCAAGATAAGGAAGGTTAGGGAGATGCTTGATGAATGTGAGTGATCCATTGGTGTTGTAATGCTGCCCAAATTTGGAGGTGCTCTAATGGAATTTTATCAGTGTACTTGTTTAATTTAGTTAATGAGGATGAGTGGACTTGTTTAATTAAGTGAATTGTTGCCTAAATTTGAGTTATATTTGATGCACTATACTATTTGATGCAATGACCTAATATGCATTGTACTATCTGAATTTGAGTTATCTTTGATGCACTCAGTTATCTTTGGTGCTCTAATGGAATTCATATGGAGAGAAGTGAACTTTTATTCTGTTTTCTGAATCTGGATTCAGTTAATTGAGTTTTGAATTGGTTAACTGAATTTGGATTCAGTTAACTGATTTGTTGCATCAGTTAGCTGATTTTCTTTTTCCAGTTAACTGCAATTTTGTTTAGTTTACTGAACTGTGGTTCAGTTAACTGTTTTTTGTTTAGTTAACTCAATTAGGGTTCAGTTTAGTGAAATTTTGTTTAGATAAAACATTGACTCATACATTCACTCATACATAGATAGAATTCCATTCATACATTGCATACGCTCCATCATCGACAAATCTAGGAGCACAGAAATGTATATCTAGGATTTCATTACATTGCATTCATCGACAGATTTCATACATAGATAGAAAGGTAGATCTAGGAGCACAGAAACTTAACAGAAAATTCATGGGTAGAGAGTCCTAGTCCACCTCTACCTAGTGACCTGAAAAAGGATGGAAATTTGCCCTCCTCCTTGCCCAGTAGATGATATCATCATCACTAGGGTTCGAGCCAAGGGGGAATGCCTCCAGGAACTGCTCCATCTCCTTGCGGTTGCGTGCTACAAGGACCCTCTCTGCCAGTTGACTTCTCTCCCTCCTTCTTGCCTCTCCGCGCCTGGCTCCCATGGGCACCTCTTCTTCTTCATCTATGACCTCTCCAGGATCCATGTATCCTAGGGTTTTCATTGGCGGCTGCGGGGAGGAGAAGGGAGGGGTTTTGGTTTGACTGCTATTTTTGCCAATGGGGGGTGCTTTATATAGTGGTAATGGTGGCTGGTAGGTAGGCAGAAGATTAATGGTGCCTGGTAGGCCCATTATTAGAGACAAATATTAGGCAGAATAGTAATAAACCAGCCCATTATTAGGCCCACATTGCTTACTTAATCCCACAGTTGTATTCAGTTAATTGAAATTTGTACTAAATTTGTGTTCAGTTAACTTAATAGAAATATAGTTAACTGAACATGTTTAGAGACAACTGAATTGTTGTCTCAGCTAACTAAGTTTGATAACTGAATTTTTGTCTCTGACTATTTGTTTGATAACTGAATTTTTGCAGAATGTAGCATATGTACCTAAAGAATGCTATTTATAGTAAGTGTTTCATATGGTCTATCAAGCTATACACATGCACATAGAAACAAATAAAGCAGTACAATGCAACATTTTAAGCAAAGCACTGCAGCAATTGCAGACCAACATCATACATAGTTCACTTTGCAAACCACATAATTATAGATAACTTATGTGCTGTATATAGTAGCACACCTAATCATAGCATGTCCAAAATAGTTCTAACTTATATGATGTGATGATATAGTAGCATACCTAGCTAACAGCATCATATTTCTAACTTATATGCCGTGATATATCAGCATACCTAGCTAATAGCATCATATTTCTAACTTATATGCTGTGATATAACAACATACCTAAGCACCATCTGCAGACCCTACTTTCTTCAGCATCCTCTTTCTTCACTCCTTCTTGAGCAGCTTCAGGCGCTCGGAGCAGCGCACCTCGACAACTGCCCTCTTCACGGCTGCTCTCTTCTTCTTCTTGACCTCATGTACTGCTCGCGCCACACCCTCCTCCTAAACCTCCGGCTTGATGATGACGGCTTCAGGCAGATCTGGCAGCTCGTCCACCTCAATGGGTAGGTTTCGGCCACCCTCCACGGCGGCAACGACCGACGCAACCATCTGCACCTCTGGCTCATGTCTGACAAGACGACGACATCCTCAACCTCCTCATTAGATGACTCATCGTCGGAGTCGGAGTCTGGCGCGAGGAGGACAGACGGACCGGGGCGGTCCCAGTAGGTGGCGTTGACGCGCGCTGGGAGGGCAAGCACGACGTCGGTGACGTGCTTAGTCCTGGACGCAACGCGCTCTGCATCCGGCTGGGCCGGTGCCGCGATGGATGAGCGGTACATCCACCAGCGGGCGCGCTGCCTGGGGTCAGGGGAGCGCTGAACCTCGCGCATTGCCCACAGGAGGATGGTCACCGGAGGGACGTTGAAGCCGGTGGGGAAGGCACAGAGCTTTTCAGCATCCATCATCACCTTCACAAGACCGAGCGCGTGGATCCTCATCATCTGAACACTTGGGAACCACCGCACGATCTCCCTGTATTGCGCGTGTATCTCTTGGTTGTCGTCGGCCAGCTCTCGACAGCCTTCTGCCAGCCGAGACTATGGTCCATGGCGGCGGCGGTGGCGTGGTCGTCGACGCGGGTTTCTTGGGTGGTTGGTAGAGGAGAGTGGGGGAGCAGTGGGGTGTGCAAGCGGTGAGTGGGGAGGGAGAATGACAGGTTGACATGTCTTAAAGCCTGAGAAACCGAAACGACAACGCTATATTACGCATGGTCGTCACACGGCGGGCGTAACGCACGCTAAACTGCAGGGCCCACTAACTAATAATATTTAGATAAGAAGGTACTAGTACAACAAATCACTACTTCTATCTCGATGGCATTGCACCCAGCGTTATAAACACCAGGTCCTGGGTTCGAGCCCCAGGCCAAATTGTTTGGTTTTCTCATTTTTTTCAGTACAACAGTCAATATAATTTAGTTAACTACAACAGTAGCAGTGAATAAAATTCAGTTAACTACAACAGCGAGTAAAATTCAGTTAACTACAACAGTCAATCACATTCAGTTAACTAGCTCATTGTGCACTTAAGTTCAGTTCAATCTCATTTAACTAGTGATACGTCCATTTTGCATCATGTTTTCCTACTGTTATTTATGATGTTTTTATGCATAATAATGCTTTTTGGAGTAATTCTAATGCCTTTTCTCTCATAACATGCAAGGTACACACAAAGAGGGAGAGTTCTGGCAGCTGGAAATCTGGACCTGGAAAGGCTACGTCAGGCTGCCTATTCTGCACAACTCCAAACAAGCTGAAACTTTACGGAGAATTTTCATGGAATATATGAATAATATTGGAGCAAATAAGTACTAGAGGGGGCCCACCAGGTGGGCACAAACCACCCTGGTGGGTTGTGCTCACCCAGGCCCACCTTCGATGCCCATCTTCTGGTATGTAAGTCATTTTGACCAAGGAAAAATAAGGAGAGGACTTTCAGGATGGAGCGCCGCCGTCTCGAGGTAGAACTTGGGCAGGAGCACTTTTGCCCTTCGGCAGAGCGATTCCGCCGGGGGAACTTCCCTCCCGGGGGGGGGGATCATCGTCATCATCACCAACAACTCTCCCATCTTGGGGAGGGCAATCTCCATCAACATCTTCAACAGCACCATCTCATCTCAAACCCTAGTTCATCTCTTGTGTTCAATCTTGTTACCGGAACTATAGATTGGTGCTTGTGGGTCACTAGTAGTGTTGATTACATCTTGTAGTTGATTACTATATGGTTTATTTGGTGGAAGATTATATGTTCAGATCCATTATGCTATTTAATACCCCTCTGATCTTGAGCATGATTATCATTTGTGAGTAGTTACTTTTGTTCTTGAGGTCACGGGAGAAATCATGTTGCAAGTAATCATGTGGACTTGATGTGTGTTTGATATTTTGATAGTATGTATGTTGTGATTCCCTTAGTGGTGTCATGAGAACGTCGACTACATGAAACTTCATCATATTTGGGCCTAAGGGAATGCATTATGGAGTAGTTAATAGATGATGGGTCGCGAGAGTGACAGAAGGTTAAACCCTAGTTTATGCGCTATTCCGTAAGGGACCAATTGGATCCAAAAGTTTAATGCTATGGTTAGAATTTATTCTTAATACTTTTCTCGTAGTTGCGGATACTTGCGGGAGGGTTAATCATAAGTAGGAGGTTTGTTCAAGTAAGAACAACACCTAAGCACCGGTCCACCCACATATCAAATTATCAAAGTAGCGAACACAAATCGAATCAACATGATGAAAGTGACCAGATGAAATTCCCGTGTACCCTCAAGAACGCTTTGCTTATTATAAGAGACCGTTTTGGCCTGCCCTTTGCCTCAAAAGGATTGGGCTACCTTGCTGCACTTTTTCTACTATTATCATTACTTGCTTGTTACAAAATATCTTGCTATGAAACTACTCGCTTACTTACAATTTCAGCACTTGCAGACATTACCTCGCTGAAAACCACTTGTCATTTCCTTCTGCTCCTCATTGGGTTCGACACTCTTACTTATCGAAAAGAGCTACAATTGATCCCCTATACTTGTGGGTCATCAAGGCTATTTTCTGGCGCCGTTGCCGGGGAGTGAAGCGCCTTTGGTAAGTGGAATTTGGTAAGGAAACATTTATATAGTGTGCTGAAATTTACTGTCACTTGTTACTATGGAAAACAATCCTTTGATGGGCTTGTTTGGGGTATCTTCACCTTGACCGGAATCACAATTATATACCCCCCGAACCTATTGACTGCCGTATCGCAGAGAAATCCTCTGTTTTCTTTTCCTTGTTGTTTTCTGTCAGATCCCATCTACCACGGCCTCTTCAAGCTCCTTCAAGGACAAGTTCTTCAAGAACGTCATCAACCCATATTTGAGGGAGGTGGTGCAGCACCCTCATGTCATCCAGATGCATGACGGGGTGCTTCACCTCTGCGATGTGCCAGGTCCTAAGGGGACGGGAACCGTGGAGGCCAGCACTACTGCAGGATGCTGCTAACGCGACACTACAATCAGAGACCCTTCGACGAAACTGTGTGCGATGCAATAATCGCAAATGGTGGTGTAAAAGAACCGTCAAAAAAGGTGCAGAACATTTGCGATGGCGGAGCCATCAAACACGGTTCCGATTTTAGTTGCGTGTGCGATCTAGGGCATACGGTTCAGTCCAATGAACTGTTTGCGATGAGGTGGAACAAAAGAAACGGGCAGCCTAATGAAGGCGTGTGTGATATAGAGCATACGGTTCACTCGGATGAACTGTTTGTGATTAGGCCACACAAAAGAAACGGGCAGCCAGATCAAGGTGTGTGTGATTGAGGGCATACGCTTTAGAAGCATTAACTGTTTGCGATTAGGCAACAGAACATAAATGGGTCAGCCAGATCAAAGTGTCTGCGATTGATGGCATACACTTCACATGGATGAACTGTTTGCGATTAGCCACAACAAACTGAAATAGTTAGATAGATCAACGTGTGTGCGCTAGACGGGCACACACATTCTAATTAAAAGAAGCGTGCGCGATGGTAATAACGAGCGCGCACGGTTGTTGGAACAAGACGTGTGCTGACATTGCCTATTGCGGTGCACCCTATGGTGCAAACGCCACGTACGCGGCCGAGAAGGCGTACGTGCCCACGTTACGCCTTCCGGGAATAGTGCCGCACTTATAACCGTTGATGTCTACTACGCAGCCTTCTTCTTGTAGACGTTGTTGGGCCTCCAAGTGCAGAGGTTTGTAGGACAGTAGCAAATTTCCCTCAAGTGGATGACCTAAGGTTTATCAATCCGTGGGAGGCGTAGGATGAAGATGGTCTCTCTCAAGCAACCCTGCAACCAAATAACAAAGAGTCTCTTGTGTCCCCAACACACCCATTACAATGGTAAATTGTATAGGTGCACTAGTTCGGCGAAGAGATGGTGATACAAGTGCAATATGGATGATAGATATAGGTTTTTGTAATCTTAAAATATAAAAACAGCAAGGTAACTAATGATAAAAGTGAGCGTAAACGGTATTGCAATGATAGGAAACAAGGCCTAGGGTTCATACTTTCACTAGTGCAAATTCTCTCAACAATAATAACATAATTGGATCATATAACTATCCCTCAACATGCAACCAAGAGTCACTCCAAAGTCACTAATAGCGGAGAACAAACGAAGAGATTATGGTAGGGTACGAAACCACCTCAAAGTTATTCTTTCCAATCAATCCGTTGGGCTATTCCTATAAGTGTCACAAACAGCCCTAGAGTTTGTACTAGAATAACACCTTAAGACACAAATCAACCAAAACCCTAATAACACCTAGATACTCCAATGTCACCTCAAGTATCCGTGGGTATGATTATATGATATGCATCACACAATCTCAGATTCATCTATTCAACCAACACATAGAACCTCAAAGAGTGCCCCAAAGTTTCTACCGGAGAATCAAGACGAAAACGTGTGCCAACCCCTATGCATAGGTTCATGGGCGGAACCTGCAAGTTGATCACCAAAACATACATCAAGTGAATCACGTGATGTCCCATTGTCACCACAGATACGCACGGCAAGACATACATCAAGTGTTCTCAAATCATTAAAGATTCAATCCGATAAGATTACTTCAAAGGGAAAACTCAATCCATTACAAGAGAGTAGAGGGGGAGAAGAAACATAAGATCCAACTATAATAGCAAAGCTCGCGATACATCAAGATCGTGCCAAATCAAGAACACGAGAGAGAGAGAGAGAGAGAGAGAGAGAGAGATCAAACACATAGCTACTGGTACATACCCTCAGCCCCGAGGGTGAACTACTCCCTCCTCGTCATGGAGAGCGTCGGGATGATGAAGATGGCCACCGGTGAGGGATCCCCCCTTCGGCAGGGTGCCGGAACAGGGTCCTGATTGGTTTTTGGTGGCTACAGAGGCTTGCGGCGGCGGAACTCCCGATCTCTTCTTTTCCCCGATCATTTTAGGGTATATGGATATATATAGGCGGAAGAAATACGTCAGGGGAGCCACGAGGGGCCCACGAGGGTGGAGGGCGCGCCCAGGGGGGTGGGCGCGCCCCCCTGCCTCGTGCCTCCCTCGTTTCTTTCCTGACGTGCACTCCAAGTCTATCAGGTTGCTTTCCTTCCAAAAATAACTTCTCTAGAAGGTTTCATTCCGTTTCGACTCCGTTTGATATTCCTTTTCTTCGAAACACTGAAACAAGGGAAAAAACAGGAACTGGCGGACTCTGGGTCAATAGGTTAGTCCCAAAAATAATATAAAAGTGTTTAATAGAGCCCATAAACATCCAAAACAGGTAATACAATAGCATGGAACAATCAAAAATTGTAGATACGTTGGAGACGTATCAGCATCCCCAAGCTTAATTCCTGCTCGTCCTCGAGTAGGTAAATGATAAAAACAGAATTTTTGATGTGGAGTGCTACCTAACATATTTATCAATGTAATCTTCTTTATTGTGGCAAGAATATTCAGATCCATAAGATTCAAAATAAAAGTTTAATATTGACATGAAAACAATAATACTTCAAGCATACTAACAAAGCAATCGCGTCTTCTCAAAATAACATGGCCAAAGCAAGCTATCTCTACAAGATCATATAGTCTGGCTATGCTCTATCTTCATCACACAAAATATTTAAATCATGCACAACCTCGATGACAAGCCAAGCAATTGTTTCATTCTTTTGATGTTCTCAAACCTTTTCAATCTTCACGCAATACATGAGCGTGAGCCATGGACATAGCACTATAGGTGGAATAGAATGGTGGTTGTGGAGAAGATAAAAGGGGAAGATAGTCTCACATCAACTAGGCGTATCAACGGGCTATGGAGATGCCCATCAATAGATATCAATGTGAGTGAGTAGGGATTGCCATGCAACGGATGCACTAGAGCTATAAGTATATGAAATCTCAACAAAAGACACTAAGTGGGTGTGCATCCAACTCGCTTGCTCACGAAGACCTAGGGCATTTTGAGGAAGCCCATCATTGGAATATACAAGCCAAGTTTTATAATGTAAAATTCCCACTAGTATATGAAAGTGACAACATAGGAGACTCTCTATCATGAAGATCATGGTGCTACTTTGAAGCACAAGTGTGGTAAAAGGATAGTAGCATTGTCCCTTCTCTCTTTTTCTCTCATTTTTTTATTTGGGCCTTTCTCTTTTTTTTGGCCTCTTTTTTTCTCCTTTTTTTTAAATTTTTCGTCCGGAGTCTCATCCCGACTTGTGGGGGAATCATAGTCTCCATCATCCTTTCCTCACTGGTACAATGCTCTAATAATGATGATCATCACACTTTTATTTACTTACAACTCAAGAATTACAACTCGATACTTAGAACAAAATATGACTCTATATGAATGCCTCCGGTGGTGTACCGGGATGTGCAATGACTCATGAGCGACATGTATGAAAGAATTATGAAAGGTGGCTTTGCCACAAATACAATGTCAACTACATGATCATGCAGAGCAATATGACAATAATGGAGTATGTCATGATAAACGGAACGGTGGAAAGTTGCATGGCAATATATCTCGGAATGGCTATGGAAATGCCATGATAGGTAGGTATGGTGGCTGTTTTGAGGAAGATATATGGTGGGTGTATGATACTGGCGAAAGGTGCGCGGTATTAGAGAGGCTAGCAATGGTGGAAGGGTGAGAGTGCGTATAATCCATGGACTCAACATTAGTCATAGAGAACTCACATACTTATTGCAAAAATCTATTAGTTATCGAAACAAAGTACTACACGCATGCTCCTAGGGGGATAGATTGGTAGGAAAAGACCATCGCTCGTCCCCGACCGCCACTCATAAGGAGGACAATCAATAAATAAATTATGCTCCGACTTCATCACATAACGGTTCACCATACGTGCATGCTACGGGAATCACAAACTTTAACACAAGTATCTCTCAAATTCACAACTACTCTACTAGCATGACTCTAATATCACCATCTTCATATCTCAAAACAATCATAAGGAATCAAACTTCTCATAGTATTCAATGCACTTTATATGAAAGTTTTTATTATATCCTTCTTGGATGCCCATCATATTAGGACTAAATTCATAACCCAAGCAAATTACCATGCTGCTTAGGACTCTCAAAATAATATAAGTGAAGCATGAGAGTTCATATATTTCTTCAAAATAAAATCACCGTCATGCTCTAAAAGGATTTAAGTGAAGCACTAGAGCAAATGACAAACTACTCCGAAAGATACAAGTGAAGAACAATGAGTAGTCGAATAATTATGTAACTATGTGAAGACTCTCTAACATTTAAGAATTTCAGATCTTGGTATTTGATTCAAATAGCAAGCAAAGCTAAATAAAATAAAATGACGCTCCAAGCAAAACACATATCATGTGGTGAATAAAAATATAGCTCCAAGTAAAGTTACTGATGAACGAAGACGAAAGAGGGGATGCCATCCGGGGCATCCCCAAGCTTAGGCTCTTGGTTGTCCTTGAATATTAACTTGGGGTGCCTTGGGCATCCCCAATCTTAGGCTCTTGCCACTCCTTATTCCATAGTCCATCGAATCTTTACCCAAAACTTGAAAACTTCACAACACAAAACTCAACAGAAAACTCGTATGCTCCGTTAGTATAAGAAAATAAATCCACCACTTAGGTACTGTTGTGAACTCATTCTAAATTCATATTGGTGTAATATCTACTGTATTCCAACTTCTCTATGGTTCATACCCTCCGATACTACTCATAGATTCATCAAAATAAGCAAACAACACATAGAAAACAGAATCTGTCAAAAACAGAACAGTCTGTAGTAATCTGTATCAAACGTATACTTCTGGAGCTCCAAAAATTCACCAAAATAGGACGACCTATTCAATTTGTTTATTGATCTTCTGCAATTGGAATCAGTATTTTATCACGTTCTGGTGATTTTTAACAATTGTTTTCGTGAACAGAAAGTTTCTGGAATTTTCAGCAAGATCAAATAACTATCATCCAAGAAGATCCTATAGGTCTTACTTGGCACAAACACTAATTAAAACATAAAACCACATCTAACCATAGGCTAGATAGATTATTTAATACTAAACAGAACCAAAAATAAAGAACAAAAATAAAAATTGGGTTGCCTCCCAACAAGCGCTATCGTTTAACGCCCCTAGCTAGGCATGTTGATTTCAATGATGCTCGCATAAAAGATAAGAATTGAAACATAAAGAGAGCATCATGAAGAATATGACTAGCACATTTAAGTCTAACCCACTTCCTATGCATAGGGATTTTGTGAGCAAACAACTTATGGGAACAATAATCAACTAGCATAGGAAGGCAAAACAAGCATAACTTCAAGATTTTAAGCACATAGAGAGGAAACTTGATATTATTGCAATTCCTACAAGCATATATTCCTCCCTCATAATATTTTTTAGTAGCATCATGAATGAATTCAACAATATAACCATCACATAAAGCATTCTTTTCATGGTCTACTTGGATAGAAATTTTACTACTCTCCACATAAGCAAATTTATTCTCATCAATAGTAGTGGGAGCAAACTCAACAAAACAACTATCATGTGATTGAAAATTAAGATCAAGATGACAAGTTCCATGGTTATCACTATTCTTTATAGCATACATGTCATCACAATAATCATCATAGATAGGAGGCATGCTTTCATCATAATAAATTTGCACATCAAAACTTGGGGGACTACAAATATCATCTTCATCAAACATAGCATCCCCAAGCTTGTGGCTTTGCATATCATTAGCATCATAGATATTCAAGGAATTGATACTAACAACATTGCAATCATGCTCATCATTCAAAGATTTAGTGCCAAATATTTTAATGCATTCTTCTTCTAACACTTTGGCACAATTTTCCTTTCCATCATACTCACGAAAGATATTAAAAAGATGAAGCGTATGAGACAAACTCAATTCCATTTTTTTGGTAGTTTTCTTTTATAAACTAAACTAGTGCTAAAACAAGAAACAAAAAGATTCGATTGCAAGATCTAAAGATATACCTTCAAGCACTCACCTCCCCGGCAACGGTGCCAGAAACTGCTTGATGTCTACTACGCAACCTTCTTCTTGTAGACGTTGTTGGGCCTCCAAGTGCAGAGGTTTGTAGGACAGTAGCAAATTTCCCTCAAGTGGATGACCTAAGGTTTATCAATCCATGGGAGGCGTAGGATGAAGATGGTCTCTCTCAAGCAACCCTGCAACCAAATAACAAAGAGTCTCTTGTGTCCCCAACACACCCAATACAATGGTAAATTGTATAGGTGCACTAGTTCGGCGAAGAGATGGTGATACAAGTGCAATATGGATGATAGATATAGGTTTTTGTAATCTGAAAATATAAAAACAGCAAGGTAACTAATGATAAAAGTGAGTGTAAACGGTATTGCAATGATAGGAAACAAGGCCTAGGGTTCATACTTTCACTAGTGCAAGTTCTCTCAACAATAATAACATAATTGGATCATATAACTATCCCTCAACATGCAACCAAGAGTCACTCCAAAGTCACTAATAGCGGAGAACAAACGAAGAGATTATGGTAGGGTACGAAACCACCTCAAAGTTATTCTTTCCAATCAATCCGTTGGGCTATTCCTATAAGTGTCACAAACAGCCCTAGAGTTTGTACTAGAATAACACCTTAAGACAAAAATCAACCAAAACCCTAATGTCACCTAGATACTCCAATGCCACCTCAAGTATCTGTGGGTATGATTATACGATATGCATCACACAATCTCAGATTGATCTATTCAACCAACACATAGAACCTCAAAGAGTGCCCCAAAGTTTCTACCGGAGAATCAAGACGAAAACGTGTGCCAACCCCTATGCATAGGTTCATGGGCGGAACCCGCAAGTTGATCACCAAAACATACATCAAGTGAATCACATGATATCCCATTGTCACCACAGATACGCACGGCAAGACATACATCAAGTGTTCTCAAATCATTAAAGACTCAATCCAATAAGATTACTTCAAAGGGAAAACTCAATCCATTACAAGAGAGTAGAGGGGGAGAAGAAACATAAGATCCAACTATAATAGCAAAGCTCGCGATACATCAAGATCGTGCCAAATCAAGAACACAAGAGAGAGAGAGAGATCAAACACATAGCTACTGGTACATACCCTCAGCCCCGAGGGTGAACTACTCCCTCCTCGTCATGGAGAGCGCCGGGATGATGAAGATGGCCACCGGTGAGGGATCCCCCCTTCGGCAGGGTGCCGGAACAGGGTCCCGATTGGTTTTTTGTGGCTACAGAGGCTTGCGGCGGCGGAACTCCCGATCTCTTCTGTTCCCCGATCGTTTTAGGGTATATGGATATATATATAGGCGGAAGAAATACGTCAAGGGAGCCACGAGGGGCCCACGAGGGTGGAGGGCGCGCCCCCCTGCCTCGTGCCTCCCTCGTTTCTTTCCTGACGTGCACTCCAAGTCTATCAGGTTGCTTTCCTTCCAAAAATAACTTCTTGAGAAGGTTTCATTCCGTTTCGACTCCGTTTGGCATTCCTTTTCTTCGAAACACTGAAACAAGGGGAAAAAAACAGGAACTGGCGGGCTCTGGGTCAATAGGTTAGTCCCAAAAATAATATAAAAGTGTTTAATAGAGCCCATAAACATCCAAAACAGATAATATAATAGCATGGAACAATCAAAAATTGTAGATACGTTGGAGACGTATCAACCGTTAGTAAATTTTGAGCATGCGTCCCGTCACAATTTTTTTAGAAGAACAGGGAGGCCGCGTCCCGTCACATTCCAAATTGCAAACCTGTTCACACCGATCAAAACCTAAATGGTTTCCCACTTAGGAGTGTATTACTACTCGGTTATAAATACTACTACTCCAAGATGATTGCACATTCCTCCTCAACTCCTCATCCACAAAAACAAACAAGTCATTCATCATCGTTCCCTTGCGTCTGCCATGGCCAGCGTGAGTTCTGGGTCGAGAGATTGCCACCAGGGAGAGGCGAGCCTGGAAGCGGAAGCACGAGAGATGTCCCGCCTCGCCGCGAAAGCAGCCAACATGTCCCGCCGCGCGGCCGTAGCAGCAGAGAGGTCCCGCCGCGCCGCCGAAGCATCACGGAGGTCCTGCCGCGCCATCGATGTAGCAGACTGGTCCGGCCGCACTGCGGAAGCGGAAGAGATGTCCCGCCGCGCCGCGAATGCAGCAGAGATGTCCTCCCTCACCGCGGCGGCCTGGGAAAATGTCTCGCGGGCAGGAGAGGACTCTTACAGGCGCATGCGTGCCCTCGTCCTTAAGCAGATGGATCAGATCTCCAGGTGGGCGAGGTTGCAAGATGACCTGAAAGCCCCATTTGAACAGCCCACCGGCGTCATCCGACAACTAAATGAGAGCAATGCGAAGCTCCAGGCCGAGCGCAACCTGCTGAGGGCGAAGATCATCGGAAGTGCGGAGCAGCAGGAGCATACCACTGCCTTGTTGAAGAGGACCGGCATCATCGTCGAGAAACTTATGAATGCCATGCTGCGCATCGAGCACAGAAGGCTGGTGGAGGAATCCATGGATGCTCTCAAGCAGCATCTTGAGGACAAGAAAGAGCTCATCGCTGCTCGCCGCGGAGACTAGTTCCGGCGGCCTACAGCAATGCATCAACAAAGTAGAGATCAGCAAGCCAGATCGTTGTCTTCCTTCTTCTTTTGCCCTTGTGTATTTCGGGCATTGCCGCATGTGGCTTTTCTTAATTATGTTCCTAAATATGTAAGACAATTATTATCCACTGTCATCGTCCTTATATTCATCATGCTTGCTATAAGTCGCAGTCGATGCTATATAGGTCCGTCAGATCTTACATCAAGATCCATGCAAAACGTTCTTTTTAGATTTTCATTTTTCTCTCTTAAATCTCAGTCCAGTGAGACATATAGCCACGCCGTAGAACAGGTTCTCGGGCACCATTAATGGGGACGTTGGGAGGGAGGTGCGCGGCAGGTAGTGGTCAAAGGGCTCTCCTCCCGATGAGCACGCGCAGGGGTCTAATCGCACGCCTCCCGTACTCAAATAGCTACCCCGCACGGCACCTCCTAGCCAATAAAAAAGGGGACGCGTGGCGGCACGCAATTGGTAAGTAGAACGCCCACGGTTTCAATAATACTTGTGTTTTCGATTTGTAACGTGACAGCACTTGTTCCAAAATGACTTTGTTGATTGTTAATGTGTGCACCTTGGCAAATCGGACAGAAAAATTACCACAGCATGTTGGTGCCATGTCATAACACCATGCCAAGTTTCATGATTTTCAGGCGTGTTTTGGATTTACAGGAATTAATAAACCAAGTTTCTCAATCTTTCCGGCCTAGTCACGACGCCCAGATGTTTGAATTTCATTCCCATCTCTTGCATAGGACCTAGAAATTCACCCAAGGACACACATGTGGTTTTTCAAACAACTTTGGTGCACTGGAGCCTGTGCTTGTAGTTCAAATTTGAATTATGCACATTAAATGCGCAGAAACTCAATTAATGTATAAAAAAGGCCAAATGAACCCGAAATAATTTCAAAATTTAGCACGATACTTCTATTTGGTCTAATCTGCCTATGTAAAAAAATTAAGGTAGGAGAAAGCAGTGTACGTATGTCGTTTCGCACACGAAGGTGGCACGTTCCCTCTCGGAACCACGAACCATCTTGACGGAACCTCCGGTTTGCAAGAAGCTTACACCAAAGCTTGTCCCAATTTGGCCAAAAAAATTACCGCAGCATGCTGGTGGCATGTCATGACACCATGCCAAGTTTCATGATTTTCAGGCGTGTTTTGGATTTACAGGAATTAAAAAACCAAGTTTCTCAATATTTCCGGCCGAGCCACGATGCCCAGATGTTTGAATTTCATTCCCATCTTTTGCATAGGACCTATAATTCACCCAAGGACACACACGTGGTTTTTCAAACAACTTTGGTGCACTGGAGCCTGTGCTTGTAGTTCAAATTTGAATTATGCACATTAAATGCGCAGAAACTCAATTAATGTATAAAGGAGGCCAAACGAACCTGGAATAATTCCAAAATTTAGCACGATACTTCTATTTGGTCCAATCTGTTTGTGTAAAAAAATTAAGGCGAGAGAAGGCAGTGTACGTATGTCGTTTCGCACACGGAGGTGGCACGTTCCCTCTCGGATCCACGAGCCTTCTTGAGGGAAGCTCCGGTTTGCAAGAAGCTTCCACCAAAGCTTGTCCCAATTCGGCCAAAAAAATTCAAAAGCATGTTGGTGCCATGTCATGACACCATGCCAAGTTTCATGATTTTTAGGCGTGCTTTGGATTTACAGGAATTAAAAAACCAAGTTTCTCAATCTTTCCGGGCGAGCCATGACGCCCACATGTTTGAATTTCATTCCCATCTCTTGCATGGGACCTATAAATTCACCCGAGGACACACATGTGATTTTTCAAACAACTTTGGTGCACTGGAGCATGTGCTTGTAGTTCAAATTTGAATTATGCACATTAAATGCCCAGAAACTCAATTAATGCATAAAAATGCCAAACGAACCCGGAATAATTCCAAAATTTAGCACGATACTTCTATTGGTCTAATCTGCCTGTGTAAAAAAATTAAGGCGGGAGAAGGCAGTATACGTATGTTGTTTCGCACACGGAGGTGACACGTTCCCTCTCGGAACCACGAGCCTTCTTGAGGGAAGCTCCGGTTTGCAAGAAGCTTACACCAAAGCTTGTCCGAATTCGGCCAAAAAAAGTACCGAAGCATGTTGGTGCCATGTCATGACACCATACCAAGTTTCATGATTTTCAGGCGTGTTTTGGATTTACGGGAATTAAAAAAACCAAGTTTCTCAATCTTTCCGAGCGAGCCACGATGCCCAGATGTTTGAATTTCATTCCCATCTCTTGCATGGGACCTATAAATTCACCCAAGGACACACATGTGATTTTTCAAACAACTTTGGTGCACTGGAGCATGTGTTTGTAGTTCAAATTTGAATTATGCACATTAAATGCCCAAAAACTCAATTAATGCATAAAAATGACAAACGGACCCGGAATAATTCCAAAATTTAGCACGATACTTCTATTTGGTCTAATCTGCCTGTGTAAAAAAATTAAGGCGGGAGAAGGCAGTATACGTATGTCGTTTCGCACACGGAGGTGACACGTTCCCTCTCAGAACCACGAGCCTTCTTGAGGGAAGCTCCGGTTTGCAAGAAGATTACACCAAAGCTTGTCCCAATTCAGCCAAAAAAATTACCGAAGCATGTTGGTGCCATGTCATGACACCATGCCAAGTTTCATGATTTTCAGGCGTGTTTTAGATTTACAGGAATTTAAAAACCAAGTTTCTCAATCTTTTCGGGCGAGCCACGACGCCTAGATGTTTGAATTTCATTCTAATCTCTTGCATGGGACCTATAAATTCACCCAAGGACACACATGTGATTTTTCAAACAACTTTAGTGCACTCGAGCATGTGCTTGTAGTTCAAATTTGAATTATGCACATTAAATACCCAGAAACTCAATTAATGAATAAAAATGCCAAACGAACCCGGAATAATTCCAAAATTTAGCACGATACTTCTATTTAGTCTAATCTGCCTATGTAAAAAAATTAAGGCGAGAGAAGGCAGTATACGTATCTCGTTTCGCACACGGAGGTGAAACGTTCCCTCTCAGAACCACGAGCCTTCTTGAGGAAAGCTCCGGTTTGCAAGAAGCTTACACCAAAGCTTGTCCCAATTCGGACAAAAAATTTACCGCAGCATATTGGTGCCATTTTACAGGAATTAAAAAACCAAGTTACTCAATTTTTCCGGGTGAGCCACGACGCCCAGATGTTTGAATTTCATTCCCATCTCTTGCATGGGACCTATAAATTCACCCAAGGACACATATGTGATTTTTGGTCATTACTGACAAAAGGGGGAGAAGCATATGAGTTGATAGTCTTCAAGCGGGTCCTTATGGGTGGTTGCATTATTTTGCCAAGTCTTTACAACTCTCGTCTTTTGATACATTTGGTTCTCTGAGTTGTAACACTTAAACTCGATGGTCGTCTGTTATTTTTTCTGTTACCTTGTGATGCGACGATAAATTCCGCATGAAGTCATTCTGCAAACGTCCATTTTTCATTATGCATGTCACTATCTTTGTTATCTCTTTATATGCATGATGAATTGTCTTCATAAGTTGAAGAGGATCTCCACAAGTAAAACATGCAATGTGCATTTGCATTCAAAAGCAAACTACTTATATGCACATATTCAGGGGGAGCCTTTTGCTACTAATGAAGACAATCCTTTAATCCTTGACTTCCACACACTTTTATCCGCGTTGAAAACTTCAACCTGTTTGTCATCAATCACCAAAAAGGGGGCGATTGTAAAAGCATCTAGTACCACCCCTACTTGCTTTTGGAGTATTGACGACAAACTTGGTTGAGGGACTAATGTGTTTGTCAGAATTGCAGGATAACACAAGTAGTAGTCCCACATTGATTCGGTTTACCTACCAGAGACCCCTAAAAATGTGTGAAGACATTGAAGACAATGGTGGTCTGTGAAGATATTCACAATGAAGATTATGACTTGAGAAGACATTCACATGAAGACTATGGAGTGCGAAGACATAGTTGTTTCGTTGTTTCCTTTCATCTTTGTTGAGTCATAGGAACCACCGTACTGTTAAGTGGGGTCCCAGTGAACAAAGTCAGAGTGACTGATGTGATGCTCAACCAAATCCTATGTCTTCGAGCGAAGACAATGAGAGAAAATCTTATCCAAAGCTGGATGAGTCAGCTTTACTTGTAGCCCAAGTCAAGCTGCCGCGTGTGTTTGAAATCTGACCGTTGGACACGTGTCAGTTCCTTAGTGACCCAGGGTCATTTCGGACAAATCAGGTCGGGTTGCCTCCTGGCTATAAATAGCCCACCCCCTACACCATAAATTGGTGGCTGCTCAGAGTTAGTGCAGGGCTTTTGTCGTTTGAGAGCAACCCACCTCTGAAGCATTTGAGAGAGAGATCCTTGCGAGGACAAAGCCCAAAACACCCAGAGCCAAAGAGTGTTAGGCATCACTAAAGTCTTTCTGTCCGCATGACCTGCAGACTTGTTACACTTGAGGACTGTGAATCCTCCAGCCGGTTAGGCGTCACGTTCTGAGCATCCAAGAGTCATTGTGGATTGCCAGTGAACGAAGTCTGTGAAGGTTTGGAAGTCTACCTTGAAGAGTTACCAGAGTGATTGGGCGAGGACTAAGTGTTCTTAGCTCAAGGGGAATAAGGTGAAGACGCCGTCTTCTGAGTTAAATCTCAACCTCCCTAACTAGACGTACAGTTGTCACAGCAACTGGAACTGGTCCAACAAATCCTTGTCCTCTCCAAGCAACTGGTTCTATCCCTCACCTCTCTTTACTTACAGTTTGTCTTCGTGAAGTCATTGCCTGCTTGCATGGTCTGATTGTCTTCACTGTGTGAAGACTGTTGTTGTTTGGCTTCATAATATCTTCCATCCTGATCCATACTACCTAGTTGTTGATAGTCTTCGTGCTTTCACTTCATTGCTTACTTGACTACGGCTTGTCTAGTGTAGTCTACCTTGTGCTGCATATCAATAGGTTTATTTCTATTGTTTGTCTTCAAAGCCCCCGTGTTTTGAAGACTTCCATAAAAATCGCCTATTCACCCCCCCTCTAGTCGATAACTAGCACTTTCAATTGGTATTAGAGCAAGGTGCTCCCTTGTTCTGTGTGATTTGGTTTAACCACCTGGAGTTTTAGCTATGTCGACTGCAGGGATAATCAAAGTCTTCGTTGTGTGCCCTGTCTTCGATGGCACTGATTACCCCTATTGGAAGAATAAGATGCGTATGCATCTTGAAGCCATTGATGTCGACCTCTGGTATGTCGTCAAGAACGGTGTTCCTAAGGTCGGTGAAGGTGTCACCGCTGCTGATGTCAAGAGGTTCATTCAACTGGACTCGACCGCCAAGGACATCATCTGTGGTCATCTGACCAAAGGACGGTATGGCCGTGTGAGTGCTCTGGAAACTGCGAAGCTAGTCTGGGACTGGCTCTCCAAGGTCAACGAAGGCGTCTCAACCCAGAGAGACTCAAGGATTGATGTTCTTCACAACCTCTTTAACCGCTTCAAGAGAAACGACAATGAGAATGTCTAGCTCACGTTTGATCGCCTCACTGATATCACAAATGAGCTTCGCGCACTCGTCGCCACTGAGATCACCAAGCACGAAATCGTCAAGAAGCTTCTGAGATCACTTGACAGCTCATTCGACACCCTGGCCCTGATGATTCAAGAACGCCCTGACTTCAAGACTCTCGATCCGTATGACATACTTGAGAGGCTCAACACACATGAGTTCCAATTATCTAAGAAGAGAGATATTTATGGTCCCAACTATGGCCGAACTCGCGCTTTGAAGGCAAAGGTGGTTTCCTCATCTGAAGAAGAATCTGACTGCAGTTCTGGGGATCCTGAAGACATTGGAAACGAGCTTGCTATGCTTATGAAGAAGTTCCAGAACTTCACCAAGAAGAAAGGCTTCAGAAAGTCTTCAAGATCTAGCTCAAGAAATGATGAATCTTCTACTCGTGACCACAAGAAGAGGGCATGCCACAAATGCAAGAAACCTGGTCACTACATCTCTGAGTGTCCACAGTGGGACAATGAGACCAAGAAGAAGAAGAAGAAGAGCAAGGAATATGATTCTGATGACAAGAAGAAGAAGAAGAAATCCTCAAAGTCTTCTTCCAAGTCTTTGTCGAAGTCTTCATCACACAAGAAGAGCTCATCAAGCAAGGCTCGTGCATTTGTTGGCAAGGAGATGGATTCTGAGAAGGAGTCTGCTTCTGAGGAGGCAGAGGTGGAGTTTGAAGAGGAATCCGATTCAGGCGTGGCAAGCCTGGCTCTAGCTTCAGCCTATGTCGCCAAGTCCATCTTCAACACTGAAGACAATGGCCCCGTCACCAACGCTGATGCTAATGATTAGGATAACTCTGCTCCTACCTATTGCTTCATGGTATGTGGTGCCAAGGTAAACTCACGCGATGCTTACTTTCAAACATCAAGTGAAGATGACTCTGAATGTGAATCTAAACCTAGCTACAAAACACTTGCTAAAATTGCAACTGAACAACAAACTGCTATGGAACATATTCAAAAGTTGCTAGACAAAAGCGATGACCTGTTGGACGCGGAAATGACCCGATCTCAGTCCTTAATTGAAGACATCAAAAATCTTCATGTTAAGTACGAGGAACTTGAAAGTCGTCATGAAACGCTCTCAACTACTCATGAAAAGCTTTCCTATGATTATCTTCAAAGGAAGCAAGAACTTGAGAGCGACTCATGAAGATCTTCAAAAGGAGAATGAGTCACTTCATGCTCAACAG
This sequence comes from Triticum aestivum, assembly GCF_018294505.1. Classification (NCBI taxonomy): domain Eukaryota; kingdom Viridiplantae; phylum Streptophyta; class Magnoliopsida; order Poales; family Poaceae; genus Triticum; species Triticum aestivum. The sequence goes on from NC_057802.1 coordinate 266,107,711, forward strand.
ATCAGTTCCGCTCAGGAAGGATTTGAACCACCATGTCTAAAATGTCATGAGCGTGATAATGCTATCTCTATTGCTGAATGTTCTACTGTTGCTACTGTTGCAATATCTTCAACTGCTGATGTGGTAACTAACCCCTCCACTGAGGACACCACTACTATTGTTGATGAGACTGCCAGGTTGAAGACATTGCTTGAGACAGGAATGTACAAAAGTCTCAAAGGGCATCAGGCACTGTGTGATGTCCTCAAGAAATAGATTCTGAACCGAAACCCTAGGAAAGAGGGTGTTGGGTTTGACAAGAAAATGAATGTTGATGGTTCCTACTGGAAGCCTGAGCAGTACCCCAAAACCACATGGGGTGCTGCAAAGGGACCTTCAGTGGATCCATCTACCTTATCTGGCTTCACTTGTGCTAACCCAATTATCATTGATGAATCCTTTGATGCAAACTATAAATTGTTTAAGAATCAGAATGGTGAAGTGTTTGCCAGGTATATTGGTACTAACTGCAGGAATGGACCACCTTTGAAGAAAATCTGGGTTCCCAAAAGTTATCTTGAGAAACTTCCTGTGAATGTCATCATGACACCACCTCGGAACAAGACAAACCCCAGACCAAAGGCTTCATATGGTCCAAAGGCTTCATACAAAGAGAGGACTCACCAGAGTCACCCTAACGCCAATGTTTTGCAGGGAAACCATACTCAGACTTATGAATATGAGCGGGTTTCGTCAAGCCACTATGTTCATAAGACCAAGAACTTTTCTGCTTATTCCTATGAGTATTATTCACCCCCTGCAAGGCTATTTGCTAGGGCTCCAAAGCCGAAGTTCTCAGATGTTGCACTTAGACTCATTGCTTCTAAGCCAACCCTAAAGATGTGGGTGGTTAAGAAAAATTAACTCTCTTTTGCAGGAAAGGGTCTCCAGCCGGAAATCAAAGGCTTCTGATGCTTATGCTGGGGACCTAAAACATCTTGTGGGACGTAAGATAAAATGTCAAAATGGTCTTACTATGTATTTCGTCCCAGGATTGTTGATAAACATCCTATTTATCCTAGCCAAGATTTGAACTTTCATAATCCGCTTGTTTGTCAAATGTTTATGCTTCACAATACCCTTGGTGAAGCCTATCCCCCAAACTGCACTATAGGGTATGACACCAAAGGCTTCAGAATGGATTATGGACAATGGATGCACTAACCACATGACTGGTGATCGACGTCTTCTCATGGATTCAAACCTATGTCCATCTGACAAAAGTCACATCACATTTGCTGACACTGGTAAAAGCAAGGTATTGGGTCTAGGTAGAGTTGCAATCTCAAAGGATCAGCACATGGATAAAGTGATGCTTGTGAATCCCTTGGCTTCAACTTAATGTCTGTCTCAATGCTTTGTGATCTGAACATGATTGTGATATTTGGAAAATATCATTGCCTTGTGCTTATGGAATCTGACAACTCTCTAGTCTTTGAAGGGTATCGAAAAGATGATCTTTATATGGTAGATTTCTCAGCAGGACCACAGTTGGCCGTATGTCTTCTAGCAAAATCTTCAGAGTGCTGGCTCTGGCATCGAAGGCTAGGGCATGCTGGCATGAGGAACTTGTACACTCTCGCGAAGAAGAAGCATGTCGTGGGCATCGAGGGCGTCCATTTCAAGAAGGATCATCTATGTGGTGCTTGCGAAGCTGGAAAGATGACTAGGGCCAAGCATCCCTCAAAGACAATCATGATGACCTCTCATCCCTTCGAGATGCTTCACATGGACTTATTTGGCCCTACTCATTACTCTACCCTTACTACCACTGCTTGCCTCTATGGCTTCGTTATTGTTGATGATTACTCAAGATATACATGGCTGCATATAATCCTCTACAAGAATGAAGTGCAGGATGTCTTCAGACGATTTGCCAATTGTGCCATGACGAACTATGGCATCAAGATCCAGTACAAAAAAAAGACACATCCGTGACATTTTGGGCCGAACGAATTTTTTTTCTGTCATACTTATGACACTTCTATGATGATAATTGTGACAAAACCCGGTATCATCATAGATGTGGTGGGGTCCTACTTCTATGACAAAAAATCATGACATAAAATTGGCTTTTCGTCCTGGGCGGACCGGAGACGCAACTGCATGACATTCTTTGGGCCATCCATGACGGAAAAAACAGTGGTAGAAGCGAGGGCGAGGAAAATATCAAGGAGTTCCCGGTTACGGTGGGTGGTCGGGGGCCGAGCGATGCGCGTTTCTCTCGTACAAACGCGCGTGTGTGCGAGGCGTTGGGCTCTAACTGAACCGGAGCGAGGCGTTGGGCTCTAACTGAACCCGAGCGAGGCGTTGGGCTCTAACTGAACCCGAGCGATTACACTGCAAGCTACGCGTTACTGAACCCGAGCGATTGATCGATCCCTTGCTGTTAACTGAACCCGAGTGGTTCCTTCGCTACTGCTGCTAACTGAAGCTGATCGAACACTGCTGCCTCCATACCTTGATGAACAGTGAGCGTTGTTGAGGGGGTTTGGATGAACAGTTCCCGGTGGAGGGTTGGATGAACAGGACCCTGTGGTAGTAGAGGCCGTTGCCGCTGGATGAACAGTACCCCGATTGATCGAGCCGGTGGATGAACAGGACCCCGTGGAGGGCTAGATGAACAGGACTGAAAGAACATGCGGTGCCCCCATGTTTGGTTTTGGTAATTGATGACAATCTCTATGGACTAATGGTTGCCATGAGTTATATTTGAAGGATTTGTCCATAGGCATTTCTTGAAGTTCATGTGTTGGTTTCAAGGAGTTTATGTGGTGACCAAGGTGTTATTAAGGAATTATCCAAAGATTGGTCATGTGAGAGTTGAGCTTATTGCAAGCATGTCTTGGAGAAGAAGATTGTGTGATCATTCATGTATATCTTCAAGACATCATCCAAATGAAGAGAGTTGAAAAGATTCAAGGTTGATCAAGACTAAGTCAAGAGTGAATCAACTTGATTAACTCACAAACGTAGAAGATGTACCGAGAGGGATCAAGCGATCCCATGGTGTGGTAAGCATTGTCAATTACGCTTTGTGTACTAACCCATGATCTTCGTGAGAGTTCTTTGTGGGGTTAGGTTGCGGTGTGCAAGTTCAAGTGAAGCATCATGAAGAGATCAAATGCTTGAAGCTTGTCGTCCATTGTGGTGACAATGGACTTGTGAAGATGTTGCGGTGTGCAAGTTCAAGTGAAGCATCATGAGGAGATCAAATGCTTGAAGCTTGTCGTCCATTGTGGTGACAATGGACTTGTGAAGATGTGCGGAAGAGTGGCTCACCCATAGTGGAGTATGGGGGAGCAATCAACTAGTCTTCATCGAGCCAACGCAACCAAGAAAGGTGGTCCAACTTGAGGGAGTCAAGATCGTCTTCATCTAGCTCAAGTGGACCATGTGCAAGGCAAAGGTTTGCCCTTGATAGGTTTTCTATTTTACCAGTCTCATGATGGTAGTTGGGAGACCGGGTTATAGGATCGATTGCCGTACTATCAAGGGGGGCTCTCGATGAGTAGCTTGATCGTATCATTCGTAGAGAGCTCAAACCATTGCATCCTTGCATCATCTTTCTTGGTTCTTGTTTGCTTATCTTTGTGAGTTTTGGAGCTTTTGGTCATCTTGTTGACAAGCTCGAGTTCATCGAAAACGGAGTTCACTTGCATCTTCTATGATGTTTTCGATGTTGGAGGTTATGTCCGTTCTTCTCTGTTGGAGGTTTCACTCGTCGTCCTGTTTCCAACAAGCTTGAGTTTGCTCAATTCGGAGCTCATTTGCAGAAGTTATGGCAGTTTTGGTTTCCCGTGGAGTATAGTTGTTTTCGTGGTAGTGGCTTTAGGATGGCGCCAGCGGTAGTACCGCGGTACCCAGCGGTAGTACCGCTTAGGAGTCACAAGCGGCAGTACCGCTCCGCAGCGGTAGTACCGCCGGTGGGTCCTCAACAGTAGTACCGCTGCGGTACCAGGCCCCTACCGCGTCGACTCGAGGGGTCATTTTTCGTGTCGGATTGTGCGGTACTTCACAGTGACAGTAGAGCGGCAGTGCCGCTCATGAGCGGTAGTACCGCCCTGCGGCAGTACCGCTCGAGTCCGTATCTCTCCTGCCCTCCTAACTCCACGGTAGTACCGCCCGGGGGAGCGGTAGTACCGCTGTTCTCAGCGGTAGTACCGCTGCCTTATGCGGTAGTACCGCCCTCTGCGGGGCTGTTTTGGGGGTAACGGTTGGATTTTCCGCTCCTATAAAAGGGGGTCTTCTTCCCAATGAACCTTATCTTTTGAGCTCGTGTTCTTCCCCCATTGTTGACCTTCTTCGAGCTTGCTAACTCTCAATCCCTCCATGGATTCTTGCTAGTTTTTGAGGGAAAAGAGAGAGGAGATCTAGATCCACATTTCCACCAATCACTTTCTCCTCTTTGTGAGGGGAACCCCTTGGATCTAGATCTTGGAGTTCTTGGTGTTCTCCTTCTTGTTCTTCCTCTCATTTTCCTCCCTAGCATTAGTTGCTTCGGTGGGATTTGAGAGAGAAGGACTTGGGCACTCCGTGTGCCCCTGCCATTGCATTTAGTGCATCGATTTGAGTTCTCCACGTGATACTTGGAAGTTACAAGTTGAGAAGCTTATTACTCTTGGGTGCTTGGTACCCTTGAGCTTGTTCCTCTTGGGTGCTTGGGCGCCCTAGACGGTTGGTGGTGTTCGGAGCTCAATCATTGTGGTGTAAAGCTCCAGACAAGCGTCGGGGTCTCCAATTAGGTTGTGGAGATCGCCCCGAGCAATTTGACGGGTACCGGTGACCGCCCCCAAGGGTTGCCAAAGTGTACGGGTTCGGTGACCGCCCCCAAGGGTTGCCATTTGTACGGGTTCGGTGACCGCCCTCAAGGGTCCCTTAGTGGAATCACGGCATCTTGCATTGTGCGAGGGCGTGAGGAGATTACAGTGGCCCTAGTGGCTTCTTGGGGAGCATTGTGCCTCCACACCGCTCCAAACGGAGATTAGCATCCGCAAGGGTGTGAACTTCGGGATACATCGTTGTCTCCGCGTGCCTCGGTTATCTCTTACCCGAGCCCTTTACTTATGCACTTTACTTTGTGATAGCCATATTGTTTCTTTTCATATGTCTTGCTATCACCTAAGTAGTTTTTCTTGCTTAGCATAAGTTGTTGGTGCACATAGGTGAGCCTAGTTGTTGTAGGTATTGTGCTTGACAAATTAACCGCTAGGTTTATTCCGCATTTGTTCAAGCCTCAACCGTAATTATTTTAAAGAGCCTATTCACCCCCCCCCTCTAGGCGACATCCACGACCTTTCAAGGACCCCGTGGAGGGCTGGTTGAACAATAGCCGGTGGAGGGCTGGTTGAACAGTAGCCGGTGGATGGCTGGATGAACAGTAGCCCGTGGAGGGGTGGTTGAACAGGACCCCGTGGAGAGGGCTGGTTGAACAATAGCCGGTGGAGGAGCGCGCAGTGGAGGCTGGATGAACAGGAGCCCGTGGATGAACAGTCGCAGGTGGAGGCTGGAGGAGGTCGACGGTGGATGAACAGTAGCCCGTGGAAGCTGGAGGAGGTCGATGGTGGAGATGAACAGTATCCCGTGGAGTCCCGTTTTGCGGTACGCCACACCCCTCCCGATCAACAGGACCTCGTTTCCATCGTAGGAGGTTCGTTTCCTCCGTTTTGCGGTACGCCAAACCCCTCCCAATGAACAGGATCCCATTTCGACCGTGGCCGGTCAAACACAAGGCCGTTTCCTCCATTCTGCGGTATGCCAGGCCTCGTTTCCATCGGCTGTTCCGTCCAAGCCGGTTGGCTCCCGATGAACAGCACGCGTTCCGTTGCCTCCCGATGAACACGACACATTCCGTTGCCTCCCCATGAACACGACGACGACGCAGTTTCTCCGTTCCGACCCAGCCATGTACACGAGCCCTGGCCGAGTAGGCGTTCGAGACCCCGCCCGTATGTACGTACGTGGCCGTATTTACTTTCTTGCACCCTGGGCACTGTATGTATGTGTACATGTTACGTGCGCGCCTCTACTATGACACGTGCGCGCCTCTACTACGACACGAGCCCTTCCTTACACGGCCACGGTTCATCGCTGCAGCCTGCAGACAGACCGATCGACCAGTATGTACGTACATGTTCGCCACCAGAATGACAACGCTACATACGCTTCGACCAGGTGGGTCCCGACTGTCAGGCACTTCCTTGCGTGCGAAGATGTAGCTGGTGGGTCCTAGCAGTCAGGGGGGCAAATCATTTTTTTGCCCGTAATATGGACGCACTTCCTTGCGTGCGAAGATGTAGCTGGTGGGTCCCAGTAGTCAGGGGGAAACGTTTTTTTTCGCGAAATACGGTGGCCCGGTCGGTGGGTCCCTGCTGTGAGGCGGAGGAATCATTATTTTGCGCGTAATAAGGAGGCATTTCCTTGCTGCGACCGTGGACCTAGCTGTCAGCCTCTCCACATATAGTACTCTTCCGATGGAAGTCATTCGTTGACCACATTGACCATGCCGCGTCGAGAGCACCAGGGCGGTGGACGACGGCGAGGCCTAGGAAGGGGACGACGCGGAGCCGGGGAAGACGCGGCAAGGGATGCCCACGCGGAGGGGAGTACGTGGGTTGACTGCTTCGGCTGCGGTGTGAGGCTGCCGTCGCCGGAGAATAACAGGAGGTGTGGGTGAGTATAGAGGGATGGCATGGCCAGCGGTGGCAACACAGCCGGCCATGTGAGGCAGGAGCAGGCGGCACGGCCGACGCTTGTTTGGGCGGCTGGAGCAAGAAGACTAGAGGTTGAAGAAGCACTACGGTCGTTGGATGGACATCGTACGGTCACTGGAGCTAGAATCGTTCATATTGACTAAGTTGACAAAGCCCTCTGTCCCCGTCAACTTAGTAGGCCCACAAGTCAGCCTCCCATTATGTTGGGTCCTAGCTAGCAGGGGGTATTCATTTTTTGTGCGTAATAAGGAAGCACTTCCTTGCGTGTGAAGATATAGCTGGTGGGTCCGAGCTGTCAGTGGCTGGAACATTTTTTCATGAAATACAGAGGCCCTTTCGGTTGGTCCCAGATGTCAGGTGGAGGAATCATTATTTTGCGTGTAATAAGGAGGCATTCCCTTGTGTGCGGCCATGGACCCAGCTGTCAGTCTCTCCATGTACAGTCCATTTCTGATGGATGTCGTTCGTTGACCACACCGCGCCGAGAGCACCAGGGCAGTGAACGACAGTGAGGCCTACGAAGGGAATGACACGGAGCCGGGGAAGACATGGCAGTGGCTGCCCACGCGGTGGGGAGTACGAGGGTTGACTGGTTTGGCTGCCGTCGCCGAAAAATAACAGGAGGTGTGGTTGAGTAGAGGGATAGCCAGGCCAGGGATGCGAATATGGTGGGGCCGTGAGGCCTGCTCGGCAGCACAGCCGGCCACGGGAGGCGGGAGCAGGCGGTTCCGTCGGCGCTGGTTTGTGCGGCTGGAGCAGGAAGATCAGAGACTGAAGAAGCACGATTGTCGTTAGATTGACATCTAACGGTCTGATGCTAGTAGAGTCGATTGTTGACTAAGTTTCTTTTTTTGAGAAACCTTGTCTACGCATGAACTTAGTAGGCCCACAAGTCAGCCTCCAAATCTGTGGCAGACAACATAGAGCCTATTTGCCATTTTTTTTAATAATTTGCAGCCCATTTGCTAATTCTTAAGTAATTTATTACAGCCCATTTTCTGCCCCGGACCACGGTCAAAAAGTTCAACCTTATTTTGCATATTTCGGTGGAGTCTGAACTGTTGTAATCCCAAAATGATAAACATTTTTTAAGAACTTATTGATTTGCCAAAAAAATCGTTTTGTTTTTGTAAGCAAACAAGACGTGGGACAATTGAGTTGGTTCAAGGGAAAACCAGTGGTAAAAAAATCAGCGCTGGGAGGGAAAACAACAACAAAAATAAGGATGTAAATATGGAAAGGGAACTTTATGTATTTTCAATATAATGATACGTGTATATGAACTAGTAAAACTATAGGTAGAGATTAGAAAACAGAAGTAGGACATGGCGTTTCAAGAGGAAAATAGAACTGGGTTGTGTGTTTGATTCAGTAAAAAAAACTGCCTGCGGATGTTGTAAGACAAAATATAACTAACGCTGGCGCGCCAGAGGCCAGTAGATACCTCCTGGATCTTTGTGCCCCGTTGTCGTCATGGGCTAGGCCTGTTAAAAACAAAACCAAGCCTGGGCAGTCTACAACCCAGTTGAAACTTGCTCGACCTGAAAAAACAATATACCTGCTCAATAAACGAGAGAATTCTGCAAGTACAGACTGATAACTGGGATGCAGCAGGTATATTGTTTTTTCATCATGATAATAAGTGCATGCACTAGTTTCGAAAAAATTGGAGAACTGGGAATTCGAACGGCTGGTGCTTATGCTACCCATCAAATAAAAATCAGGTGCCTAAAAATTCGTTTCGAAACAAATGATTCAGCTTTATATCCACGTCGACCCTCGGCATGATGGTTGGAAGCAAATGCCAAGTTCATACCAAAAGATCGTTAACAGCAATACCAACTTGCGGACGACAAGGTAGTACAAGTACCAATACCAAACTAACTTATAATCTTTTTAGTCCTGGCCCTAGTGTTCGTCTGGTAGAAAATCTTGCAGAAGACCAGCTCCCGCTCCTTCTCTTGCTCCAGGTCCCCGAGGTGGTACAGTGCATCACCCAGTTGGTCCTCTGCTGGTCGAAGTTCTTTATTTTATTTATTTATTTTTGCGGGAATGGTTGAAGTCCTTGTTGGTGTGCAGCACCAGAACCTTTTTGCTGCCCGTCTGCCGGCCATTGACCTCACCGGCAAGGTATTGCCAGTCTTGTGTCACATCGCGTGCATGCCGCACTCCGACTATATCTTGCGACGCGTCCACGTGCCCCTTTTGAACGCCCTGGAATTGCGCTGGAAGAAATGCTTGCTTAGGCCACTCAGTGTGATACCTGCAGTATTGTCGAATACAGGTTTTAGTGTACGTAGTTGGCATTTTCATAACATCTTTGGCATGTTGCAGCCACTTGTTTCACTTTTTATTAACTGTCAAATTGTAATTGCTTCACTAGGTTTGCGTCTAAAAAGAAAAATAGAGCTATAAACAAAGGAATATGTTTGTGCAAGTAGACGGCTGATCGGTGTCTTACCTGAAAGTTTTTCAGGATGGGTGTAGCATATGTCGTGCTCGCTGTCGGTGGTTGGTATGAACAAATCGATGAGAGGGTGAGATCTCGCGCTGTCAGCACTCACTTTGGCCTCAAGGTGCTCGATCAGCTCCTGATCCGTGGGATAGAACTTGACGCCAGCCGGCAGCACCGGCCAATCCTTCTTGGAGTTGCATCGGTTAATTCCAGTTATATGGTACTCAATGTATGATCAAATCGACTGTTTTAAGGGAATGATGAAAGATTTCGACAGATAAGTGGTAGTACTCCACCTCTGAAGTCCATAATACTTGAACACGCCGCCGGGATTCTTGTGTTACATCACGCGCAGCGTGTTGTCACGTCAATTCAATGTGAGGACATGATGAATAATTTGACCGACGTATACTAGTACTGCTACTGTACCACTTACTAGTCGTATTTAGTGTCACATTTTAACCATAGGTTTAACTAACAAAATGTCAATGCATGTCACCGAAAATTATTCCATTGGAAACTATGTTCAAATACGAATAAAACGATATAATTTTTTGTGACATGCATTAACATTTAGTTAGTGAAATTTATGGTCAAAATTTGACACAAATTACGAAGGGGACCAGTAAACCAGGAGGGAGGTAGTAGTACGAGTAGCGCAATATACGGTATAGAGGACTAGTACAAATTTAGAAATGGGGTAAGAAGATACAAGGCTGTGCGACAGACTTTGTAGGCTACATGAGTAATACAAAATATAATTCCCATTGGACAACACTTTCACCAACAAGTACACACTTGAAGCCTAATTGATATATATATATATGTGTGTGTGTGTGTGTGTGTGTGTGTGTGTGTGTGTGGCTTCTGCACAGCATCTCCATCATCATTATTAGTACATCCTACGCAGGTGAGTTAGGATGCACTTGATTCCAGAAAAGTGTCTATACTTCAAACCGGAGGAGTGCTTCAAACTAACAGTAGTACATAATATCCAACAAAAGAGGGTCATGCTACAGCAGCAGGATACATGGCTCAATCTAGATATCAGTATGAATCAAGTTGTGCATATTTGTTGTTGGCATGAACCACATCGCCGCATGTCGGGTTTGCAAAAGCCATCCATCGCATGGAAGCTTGATGCCTTTCACACACTGAAGATTATCTGGCAACAAGCTGTGTCGACGAATCTTTGGATATGGTGATTCATGAAACCCATGGTATGATGTGTAAACACAGTTCCCCTTGGCGAATGGAAGTTGCATAGCACGGTAATCATCGCCGGTGATATGATCGATGATTGGTTGGATGATCGGATAATTGAGCCCGAGGAACATGGAGTGGTTGCCGAGGCTGTAAACCTGCCTCCAGTTGAATACACCTGGCCCAACGGAGCTGGGATCTTTCTCGAACACGAAGCAACCATAGCCATCAATGTCACGAACGCCCCAGGCATTGTACTGCATGTGGTTTGATGAAATGGTTTGGTCAATTTGGTACGTGCAAATGAGCATCAAATGACCGCCGTCAGCTGAACGAGCGATAAACCACCACCCATCGGCTGGTATGATTCCAGGTCCTGGAATCATGAAGGCTAGCGCATTTGCGTCTGCTGCAACAATTCAAATTGGAGACCAAAAGGACAAAAATAAACAATCATGTTCAGAGTATGTGTGGAATTAAGATTATTATAACAGTGACACATATCATAGACAGAGAATTGCAATGCCGTGGTCGTAATCATACCCAAAATTAAAAAAATAAGCCAATGGCTCTACTCCTATAAAAGACTCAGTTGGTGATGATGGTGTGTCTGCCATCCGTCATTTCTGACCATCAGATCTGCATCTAACGACTATGATGTAAGTCGTGGCATTTTTGCAACAAGACCCCACTCCTCTGCTCCAATTTGCAGAAACCCCTTAGTATCTTGAAAGCAACTACATCCCTCCCCCACCTCATCAAAACAGCCACAAGGAATATATTTTGAGTGAAACCTAATACGAGTATATTTTTAGTATATACACCAAACTATAGTGTTTTTCTTTCAAGTTTGTGAACATGTATTATTCTATTTTGGATCCGTTGCAACGCACGGGCACATTGCTAGTCTAGCAATATATCTTGGTTCAAACATCATGTAACAATGAGAGGAAAACAGATATGACAGGGCCTACTCATATTCTACCATAGCACTTACTACAGTTATCATATCAACTCTAAGCAATAACATGCATTGTTATAAGAATCCTGGAAATGAGAGTAACATATAGCAATCATGAGGTTATACTCATAATATCTATTCTAACAATCATTAGATGCAGATTGTTCTCATATCAACTCTAACAATAACATGTGTGGTCATAAAAATCTAGGAAATGAGAGGAACATATATCAATGATGTGGTTATAGACATACTATATATTCTAAATTTGTAACAATGAACAGGCAGTCGTATTCTTAAGGTAAAGATGAGATGAGATAGAACAATTACACGATGATAGATTCCACCAGTATAGGCAGCCAATCTGTGCATCGACCGCATAAACGATGCCATCGTGCACTATAGCATCAGACAGAAATGTTGGGTGAAGAGGATCGACGATGAGCCATACCCATGTATGGCGACCGGATTCCAGATAGACTAATCCCATGTTGAACACGGCAATGAGCTTGTAATCCATGTAGTCTTGTGATGGTGTGGGCACTTCGCAGATTACAACCTTCAGCAAACAGCGGTCGAGCCAAAAGCTCGACGCGTCTCGTGCGTAGTAGGCAGGAGTGTCCGGCGGGCCGCGAGGCTCGATGGCGGCGATATCCAACGATGGAAGGGTGATCTCTCGCTTGGTGTAGATATCCACGAGACTCCACGGACTACCGGATTGATGGATGAGGACGATCCAGTTGGCCTTCATGCCCGCCCAGTAGTGGTCGCGCATGAAGGACAGGTGGACGGGTAGTGGTAGCATGTCGAGGGGCACCACGACAACCTCCATAGGATCGTCAAGTCGGTGTCTGGGCCACCTGCGAGGATCGGGCATCAGCAAGCAGGGTGTCTTGAAAAGAGCCGGCCGGTTGTAGACGAGTAGACGGTACAAAGACACCAAGCATGCAGCCAGACGGACGGTGTTGAGCAGGTCCATACGATTACAGATTTGCTCCAAGAGAACATCGGGGAGGGAATTCCAATCGCAGCTCTGCGTGTTAGTCGGTTCTGCCATAGGGTTTTTTAGGGCGCTGAGTGACTGGGGTTTTCAGTGCCTGCGAGCCAGTGGGGAAGTGGATTCGGGCGGGCGAGCGAAGAAGATGGCGTGTGTGGCCAAGCAGTGAGCGGGGGGATATGGTATTCTCGAGCTACCAAGGAAGATGGCGCGGGCGGGCGAGCAGTGAGCGGGGGGGAATGGTGTGCGGCCGACGATGGGGAAGAGAGGAGGAAGAAGAGTGAAAGACAGGGAAGAAAGTGCATTAAATCTTAATTCTACTAGTACTACTACCAGGATATACCGATGGCATGTGGGTCTACCTCAAGAGGGCCCATATGTCAGTTAATGGAGGAGAGAGGTGCGTAGTCGTATTTGCGGAAGCGTGCTCCACTGGCAAACATGATGGCAGTACTGGGTAAGGCTGATTTAGTAACACCAACACGCTGGTTCAACTTATTAATCAAGTGTCCCATCTGCTGCAGCGTGTATTGTCACTTCACTATGAAGACTACTTGAATAGTTCTCTCTGACCGAGATAGGGAATAATGGATCGCCAAGACTTCCTATCTACAGTATCCCTATGCCTCTACTCTCATCATGTCCAACAAGATGAAACATTGTCCAAGCCACCCGGCGCCAATAATGTAGGAGTACTAGTAGTACTTTGTGTCAAACTTTGACCATCTATTTAACTAATAAAATGTTAATGCATGTCACCAAAAATCATATCACTAGATTCGTATTTGAACATAGTTTTTAATGGTATAGTTTTTTTATGACATGCATTGACACTTTGTTAGTGAAATTTACTGTCAAAATTTTACACTAAGTACGAAGGGGACCATTAAACCAGGACGGAGGTTTATATACAGGTCAATAAAAAGTCTGATCCTATCTACAGTATAGGGATCGCGAAGACTTCCTATCTACAATATCCCTATGCCTATACGCCCGGGCCCCTCCCAATGCTCCGCCTTGTACAGGTGCTAAGGCTTCCATGTAGGCAAAAAGTCTGATGTGGCAAGGTAATTAAGAGGAGAGATAAGTGTGGTGACCCCAGTACTAAGCGCGAGAACCGGTATCGTATCATCCCCACTATCTTTTGCCTTTACTTATTTTAGTTTGATCTTTTGCTTTAGATGAATAAAAGTTTAGTTCGATCCTTTCTTTTCGAGAGTTTACTTAGTGATCTATCCTAGTAATCGTGTGCGAGATATATAATAAAGTTTAGTTTGAGTTTTTGCTTTCTTTACTTTCATGTTGAAATAAAAAGAAAGGAAATAAATAAAAGGAAAGGAAATAAATTAAAAAGATCATATGCTAATCTTATGGTAGGTGATGATACCACATAAGGAAAAGTATAAGTAGGAAATTTTGTTAGAGATTGACAAACATAGCATTAGTCAATGATGCAACTCATGAAACAATTAATAAGGGAAGAGAAGATTCACATATAAATATACTATCCTAGAAATCTTTTGTGATTGTGAGCCCCCGTCAAAATATTATATGCCAAAATTGTTGACGTTGGACAAGGAAGACAACTTAATGATTTATGTTTGTACATATTCACATAGAAGTCATATTGTTATAGATCCTTTAACATGTGGTGCTTTCCCCCCATCTTTGCTAGCCAAAAATTCCGCACCAAGTAGAGATACTACTTGTGCATCCAAAAACCCTTAAACCCAAATCTTATTTTCAAGAGTCCACCATACCTACCTAGGGATTGAGCAAGACCCCTCAAGTAAGTTGTCATTGGTGCAATAAGGTAATAAAAATTGCTTCTAAAAGTGTGAGATCATTTAGTGTAAGAGAAAATTGAGCGTTGTACGAACTTGTGATGGTGAAGAATAAAAGCGACAGACTGCATAATAAAGGTTGCCATCACAAGGGGCAATACGACTTGGCGTTCTTTTCCACTAAGGGGTTGAGCATACAAACAAATAAGCGCATGGCAACCTCTGCTTCCCTCTGCGAAGGGTCTATCTTTTACTTTTATGCAAAGAGTCAAAGTTTTCTCTCTATTCCTTTTTATTTTCTCCTTTGGCAAGCACCATGTGGTGAGGAAAGATCTAGGCACATATGTCCAGCTGAATATGGGTAGCATGAGTTATTATTGTTGACATCACCCTTGAGGTGAATACGTTGGGAGGCGAAACTATAAGCCCCTATCTTTCTATGTGTCCGGTTGAAACGTTTTGTTCATGTGTATGCGGTGAGTGTTAGCAATCATAGAAGACTATATGATGGTTGAGTATGTGGATTTGCCTAAAGGCTCCGATACGTGACCCTTCCTGAAAAGATGATGAATTGTAGTTCCAAAGTTGACTAAGAACATAGTTTGTTGGTTTCTAATAGAGTTTTTGCTTTATACTTCAATTGTGTGATGAACTTGTCACTTGTTCATGAGAAGTCTATGATAAAAGTTCTATGATAAAAGCCTTATGTTTAAATTTTTTGTTGTTATAATAATCAACATGATGCTTCTATGTCCGTATTTTGTTTTTATCGACACCTCTCTCTCAAAGCATGTGGACATGTTTTTTGATTTCGGTTTTCGCTTGAGGACAAGCGAGGTCTAAGCTTGGGGGAGTTGATACGTCCATTTTGCATCATGTTTTTTTACTATAGTTTATGATGTTTTTATGCATAATAATGCTTTTTGTAGTAATTCTAATGCCTTTTCTCTCATAATATGCAAGGTACACACAAAGAGGGAGAATTCTGGTAGCTGGAAATCTGGACCTGGAAAAGCTACGTCACGCTACCTATTCTGCACAACTCCAAACAAGCTGAAACTTTACAGAGAATTTTTATGGAATATATGAATAATATTGGAGCAAATAAGTACCGGAGGGGGACCACCAGGCGGGCACAACCCACCTGGGCGCGCCAGGGAGCCCAGGCGCGCCCTGGTGGGTTGTGCTCACCCAAGCCCACCTCTGGTGCCCATCTTCTGGTATATAAGTCATTTTGACCTAGAAAAAAATAAGGAGAGGACTTTCGGGATGGAGCGCCGCCATCTCGAGGCGGAACTTGAGCAGGAGCACTTTTACCCGGGGGAACTTCCCTCCCGGAGGGGGAAATCATCATCATCATCACCAACAACTCTCCCATCTTGGGGAGAGCAATCTCCATCAACATATTCAATAGCACCATCTCATCTCAAACCCCAGTTCATCTCTTGTGTTCAGTCTTGTTACCGGAACTACAGATTGGTGCTTGTGGGTGACTAGTAGTGTTGATTACATCTTGTAGTTGATTACCGTATGGTTTATTTGGTGGAAGATTATATGTTCAGATCCATTATGCTATTTAATACCCCTCTGATCTTGAGCATGATTATCATTTGTGAGTAGTTATTTTTGTTCTTGAGGTCACGAGAGAAATCATGTTGCAAGTAATCATGTGAACTTGATGTGTGTTCGATATTTTGATAGTATATATGTTGTGATTCCCTTAGTGGTGTCATGTGAACGTCGACTACATGACACTTCATCATATTTGGGCCTAAGGGAATGCATTGTGGAGTATTTAATAGATGATGGGCCGTGAGAGTGACAGAAGCTTAAACCCTAGTTTATGCGCTATTCCGTAAGGGACGATTGGATCCAAAAGTTTAATGCTATGGTTAGAATTTATTCTTAATACTTTTCTCATAGTTGCGGATGCTTGCGAGAGGGTTAATCATAAGTAGGAGGTTTGTTCAAGTAAGAACAGCACCTAAGCACCGGTCCACCCACATATCAAATTATCAAAGTAGCGAACACAAATCGAATCAACATGATGAAAGTGACTAGATGAAATTCCCGTGTACCCTCAAGAACGCTTTGCTTATTATAAGAGACCGTTTTGGCCTGTCCTTTGCCTCAAAAGGATTGGGCTACCTTGCTGCACTTTTGCTGCTATTATCATTACTTGCTCATTACAAAATATCTTGCTATGAAACTACTCTGTTACTTACAATTTCAGCACTTGCGGACATTACCTCGCTGAAAACCACTTGTCATTTCCTTCCGCTCCTCGTTGGGTTTGGCACTCTTACTTATCGAAAAGAGCTACAATTGATCCCCTATACTTGTGGGTCATCAACTAGCAAGCCAATATGCAGTAAAATTTCAGTCTACATTACTACCCCCCTTCAGGAACTTCCCTCCAAATGTTTACGAAAAGGGCAATGAATGCCACTGTTTGCCACCAAAAATAGGCAATGCTTGCCACTTGATGCCACTGTTTGGCATCCTTAACAGACCATTCATTAAGTTACATCACTCTAGGCCTTTACAAAAAAAAATCACTGGCAACAGCGAGCTAATCAGGGAGCAGGTTCATACGTCTCCATCTTATCTACTTTTCCAAACACTTTTGCCCTTGTTTTGGACTCTAACTTGCATGATTTGAATGGAACTAACCCCGACTGACGCTGTTTTCAGCGGAATTGCCATGGTGTTATTTTTGTGCAGAAATAAAAGTTCTTGGAATGACCTGAAACTTCACGGAGATTATTTTTGGAATTAATAAAAAATACTGGCGAAAGAATCAAGGCCAGGGGGCCCACACACTGTCCACGAGGGTGGGGGCGCGCCTACCCCCCTGGGCGCGTCTCCCTGCCTCGTGGGCCCCCTGGTGCTCCACCGACCTCAATTCCAACTCTATATATTCACGTTCGGGGAGAAAAAAATCAGGGAGAAGGATTCATCGCGTTTTACGATATGGAGCCGCCGCCAAGCCCTAATCTCTCTTGGGAGGGCTGATCCGGAGTCCGTTCGGGGCTCCGGAGAGGGGGATCCATCGCCGTTGTCATCATCAACCATCCTCCATCACCAATTTCATGATGCTCACCGTCGTGCGTGAGTAATTCCATCGTAAGCTTGCTGGACGGTGATGGGTTGGATGAGATTTATCATGTAATCGAGTTAGTTTTGTTAGGGTTTGATCCCTAGTATCCACTATGTTTTGAGATTGATGTTGCTATGACTTTGCTATGCTTAATGCTTGTCACTAGGGCCCGAGTGCCATGATTTTAGATCTAAACCTATTATGTTTTCATGAATATATGTGAGTTCTTGATCCTATCTTGCAAGTCTATAGTCACCTATTATGTGTTATGATCCGTTAACCCTGAAGTGACAATAATCGGGACCATTACCGGTGATGACCGTAGTTTGAGGAGTTCATGTATTCACTAAGTGTTAATGCTTTGGTCCGGTACTCTATTAAAAGGAGGCCTTAATATCCCTTAGTTTCCAATAGGACCCCGGTGCCACGGGAGGGTAGGACAAAAGATGTCATGCAAGTTCTTTTCCATAAGCACGTATGACTATATTCGGAATACATGCCTACATTACATTGATGAATTGGAGCTAGTTCTGTGTCACCCTATGTTATAACTATTACATGAGGAACCGCATCCGGCATAATTCTCCATCACCGATCCAATGCCTACGAGCTTTTCACATATTGTTCTTTGCTTATTTACATTTTCGTTGCCACTATCACAATTACTACAAAACTATCATTGTTACTTTTGCCACCGTTACCGTTACTTCCATACTACTTTGCTACTAAATACTTTGCTGCAGATATTAAGTTATCCAGGTGTGGTTGAATTGACAACTCAACTGCTAATACTTGAGAATATTCTTTGGCTCCCCTTGTGTCGAATCAATAAATTTGGGTTGAATACTCTACCCTCGAAAACTGTTGCGATCCCCTATACTTGTGGGTTATCAAGACTATTTTCTGGCGCCGTTGCCGGGGAGCATAGCTCTATTCTTTGAGTCACTTGGGATTTATATCTGCTGATCACTATGAGGAACTTGAAAGACGAGAAAACCAAAATTTATCCCTCAACTACGAGGGAGGTAAGGAACTGCCATCTAGCTCTGCACTTGATTCACCTTCTGTTTTGAGTAAACTTGCGACACCTAAACCTGCTTCTGCTATTAATTCTGATATGTCGCTTGTTATTGATGATGCCACTTCTAATATGCATGATACTTATGATGAAACTACTTCTATGCTTGATACTATTGTGCCACTAGGTGAATTTATTGATGAACAGCTTGCTAGGGCTAGAGAGAATGAAATTATTGAAACTGATAATATTGATGAAAGTGATGATGAAGATTCTCCCCCTAGATATGAATTGCCTATTATGCCTGAGGGTTATGTTATGGATGAAGAAACTGCTAGAGACTTTCTTGCTTGCAATGATAGGAATGATCTTAAGAAATTATTAGCTAAGCTGAAAGAAAAATCTCTGAATGCTAGAATGAAATATGACCCTGCTTTTGCTACTTCACCTATCTGTGTTACTGATAAGGATTATGATTTCTCTATTGATCCTGAGATAATTACTTTGGTTGAATCCGATCCTTTTTATGGCTATGAATCTGGAACTGTTGTGGCACATCTTACTAAATTAAATGATATAGCCACCCTATTCACTAATGATGAGAAAATTCGCTACTACTATATCCTTAAATTGTTTCCTTTCTCATTAAAGGGTGATGCTAAAATATGGTTTAATTCTCTCGATCATGGTTGTGTGAGTAGTCCCCAGGATACGATTTACAACTTCTCTGCTAAATATTTCCCCGCTCATAAGAAACAAGCTGCTTTAAGGGAAATATATAATTTTGTGCAAATTGAAGAAGAGAGTCTCCCACAAGCTTGGGGGAGGCTTCTCCAATTACTTAATGCTTTGCCTGATCATCCTCTCAAGAAAAATGAAATACTTGATATCTTTTATAATGGACTAACCGATGCTTCCAGAGACCACCTGGATAGTTGTGCTGGTTGTGTTTTCAGGGAAAGAACTGTGGATCAAGCTGAATTGCTATTGAATAATATGTTGACCAATGAAAATAATTGGACACTTCCTGAACAACTCCTAAGCCAACTCCGAAGAAAAGGGGTATTCTATTTCTCAGTCCTGAAGATATGCAAGAGGCAAAGAAATCTATGAAAAAAAAGGTATTAAAACTGAAGATGTTAAGAATTTACCTCCTATTGAAGAAATACATGGTCTTAATTTGCCACCTGTTGAAGAAATACGTGGTCTTGATAACCCGACACAGGTAGTAAAGGTAAATTCTCTCTATAGATTTGATGAAGGTGATATTCCTCGTTAGAAGTCTGCTAGCCAATGCTTAGATGAGTTTGATAATTTTATTGTTAAATAAGAAAACTTCAATGCTTATTTTGGTAGACAATTGAAACGCAATGCTTATATGCTTGAACACTTGAGTGATTATATGTCTAGTGTTAAAGGTGAACTTAAACTCATTAGTAAACATGCTTCTATGGTTACCACTCAAGTAGAACAAGTGCTTAAGGCTCAAAATGATTTGCTCAATGAATTAAATAATAAGAAAAATGATAATGCTATTAGAGTTGTGACTAGAGGGGGTAGAATGACTCAGGAACCTTTGTATCCTGAGGGTCACCCTAAGAGAATTGAGCAAGATTCTCAGAGAACTAATGTTGATGCACCTAGTCCTTCTAAAAGGAAGAAAAAGAAAAATGATAGGACTTTGCATACTTCTAGTGAACCTGTTGTAGACACACCTGAGAATCCCAATGATATTTCTATTTTTGATGCTGAAAC
This sequence comes from Triticum aestivum, assembly GCF_018294505.1. NCBI lineage: Eukaryota > Viridiplantae > Streptophyta > Magnoliopsida > Poales > Poaceae > Triticum > Triticum aestivum. The sequence continues at coordinate 266,127,736 of NC_057802.1, forward strand.
ACAATCAGGTGATGAACATTAACCTAGTGATAATGTTAATGATGATGTTCATGTTGATGCTCAACCTAGCAATGATAATGATGTAGAGATTGAACCTGCTGTTGATCTTGATAACCCACAATCAAAGAATCAACGTTATGATAAGAGAGACTTTGTTGCTAGGAAGCATAGTAAAGAAAGAGAACCATGGGTTCAGAAACCCATGCCTTTTCCTTCCAAACCATCCAAGAAGAAGGATGATGAGGATTTTGAGCGCTTTGCTGAGATGATTAGACCTATCTTTTTGCGTATGCGTTTGACTGATATGCTTAAAATGAATCCTTATGCTAAGTATATGAAGGATATTGTTACAAATAAAAGAAATATACCGGAAGCTGAAATTTCCACCATGCTTGCTAATTATACTTTTAAGGGTGGAATACCTAAGAAACTAGGAGATCCAGGAGTATCAACTATACCATGCTCCATTAAAAGAAACTATGTTAGAACTGCTTTATGTGATCTTGGAGCCGGTGTTAGTGTTATGCCTCTCTCTTTATATCGTAGACTTGATTTGAATAAGTTGACACCTACTGAAATACCTTTGCAAATGGCTGATAAATCAACTGCTATACCTGTCGGTATTTGTGAGGATGTGCCTGTTGTGGTTGCAAACGTTACTATTTTAACGGACTTTGTTATTCTTGATATGCCCGAGGACGATAGTATGTTGATTATCCTTGGTAGACCCTTTTTGAATACTGTAGGGGCTGTTGTTGATTGCAACAAAGGCAATGTCACTTTTCATGTTAATGGAAATGAGCATACGGTACACTTTCCGAGGAAACAACCTCAAGTCCACAGTATCAATTCTATTGGAAAAATTCCATCAATTACTATTGGAGGTTTTGAATTTCCTCTGCCTACTGTCAAGAAGAAATATGATATTCTTATTATTGGGGATGTGCATATCTCCGTTGAGGTAACCTAGTGTTATTCGAAATTTCTCCGGTTCCATGTTATTCGGAATGAGTTCGTTAACAAGACTTGATCAACCTTGTTAGTGGATTCCTTTTGATGAGCATGAGATGGATGAAGTTAGAAAGCACAACCTTGTGTACCCTCCTTTTACTTTTTGTTATTTAGAATAAATAAAGCAAAAATATTTTTTTCTGTCTGTTTTCTGAATTATCCGTGCAATAAAAAATACCCCGAAAATAAAAGTTCTCCAAATGCCCTGAAAATGAAATACGATTTTTTCTGGAATATTTGAGAATATCTGGCACTGAGAACACATCAGGGGGAGCAAGCACCTGGCCACGAGGGTCCAGGGCGCGCCCCCTGCCTCGTGGGCCCCTGGTGGCTCCCCTCCACTTATTCCAGCTACCACACACTCCTTCTTCCTCCCAAAAAATCACCAACCAGCTCAAGCACGAGTTCTAACTCATTTTGCTGCCATTTTCGATCTCCTTGCTCAAAGCTCCACTCACAAAACTGCTTTAGGGGATTGTTCTTCGGTATGTGACTCCTCCAATGGTCCAATTAGTTTTTGTTCTAGTGCTTTATTCATTGCAAATTTTTACTGTCTAGGTGACCCTGTTCTCGAGCTTGCATGTCAAATTTATATGGTCCCAAGTAGTTCCAATGCATGATATAGTCTCTAGGCACTTGTGGGAGTAGTTGCTATCAATTTTGTTGAGTTTGGTTCACTTTTATTTAAAATTACTAAAAATTTCAGAAATTTTCAGAAAATGATGAAGAGATTTTTGAGGGGCTCTTCGAGACGAAGCTCGAAGGATAAGCAAAGTGAAGAGGATAAGAGGCCCAAATATAATCTCCCTCGCACCGCGGAGGTTCGGCCGTGTGAATGGCCTTGTGATGATCTTAACAGCAGCCGGGATTCATGATGATTTTTATTCTTTGGTTGAGAATGCAGGCCTCACCGACTTCCTCCGCGACCAGCGCGAACAGTATCTCTTACTCACTAATATTTTCGTGAAAAATTTTCATTTCCATGCTAGGAGATCACCACCTTCAGTGGAATTTTATTTATATGATGAGCATAAGGAGATGTCCCTTTTTTATTTCTGCCGGGTCCCTTTACAGGCAGCACAAAGGAACCACATCGTAATGATGTGGAAGGGTTTATTGATATGATTGTTGTAGGGGAAACGAGGAAAGTTTCCGATGCAAGAATTACTAGCATACATTTTCCGGTTCTGCGTTACTTTGCGATATTTGCTAGTAGATGTTTAATTGGTCGCGGAAACTGTGGAAACCTTAGTGCCCCTGATATTGTTATTTTGGGCCATGCCTTGTTCCGTGATAACTCTTTTAGTCTAGGCGCTATCGTTGCCAAACGGTTAAGTCTTAACCGCATGAAGGGTCCCATCTTGGGAGGTATCTTCGCCTCGCGCCTCGCCGCACACTTTAACATGCCTATTAGGCATTATGAGAAAGAAGAAAAGTTGTTGCCTCCTGTTTTTCTAGACTATAGGAGTATGGTAGCGCATGATTTTATTGTTAAGAACAAGAAAAAGATGCTTAACTACAGACTGTTATTCGATAAAAATCACCCTGAGACTATTACTTTGCCTGCTCCTTCTTTGTTTGACTTATCTTCAGGCAAGTATCTTGTTCTACCGGAGGCATTTCATGCCTACCAGAACCCCACACCAGCTACAGAGCCAGAGCCGGAGCCACAACCTGACCCTTCACGACAGTCTGTTTACCAGTGGGATCCGGAGGAGATTGCCAACCAGTGGCAACTCGAGGCTTCTTCTCAGTACGACCCCAACTACAACTTTGGATATCCGCCAGGCCAGCCATGGCCCTAGACCAACTTAGGCCAAAAGCCTAAGCTTGGGGGAGTACGTATTTCTCACCGACATTACATTCATGCTCACACACTCATGCTAGTTGTCGGTGCTCATAGTTTTTCACTGTAATATCCATGCTAGTTTATTTTCTTTTTCTCGCTTTCTTCTTGTGTGTTTGATAAACCTTACGAAAAACCCAAAAAAATAGTTGTAGCTTTTTAGTTAGTTTACTTTCCATGCCTGTAGTAGTAATAATTAAAAGAAAACCCAAAAAGATTTCTTGTTCTTCTTTTGCTTGTTGGGAGCTTTCCCGTGTAAATAGTTTTATTTCTTTTCTTGTTCTTTGGGGGTCGAGAGGAGAAGACCATAATGAAAATGTTGAAGTGGCTCTTATATGCATTATTGTTGATTTAACAAAGAGCCCATAATATCTTCTCTTCTCCTGTGTGTTAGATGCTTGCAGATTCCAGCTTAGTCCAATGCACATGCACTATTATTATTATTCACATCGTTCGGTCGTGCAAGTGAAAGGCAATAATGACGATATATGATGGACTGGTTGAGATAAGAAAAGCTGGTATGAACTCGACCTCTCTTGTTTTTGTAAATATGATTAGTTCATCGTTCCTGATTCAGCCTATTATGAATAAACATGTTTGCAATGACAATTAGAGATTATAGTTGCTTATGCCATGCTTAATTAGCTAGGAGTTTATAATGGTTTACCTTGCGTGCCAACATTCTATTAAAAATGGTTGTGAATGTGGTATGATAGGGTGGTATCCTCCTTTGAATGATTCGAGTGACTTGACTTGGCACATGTTCACACATGTAGTTGAAACAAAATCAACATAGCCTTCACGATATTTATGTTCATGGTGGATTATATCCTACTCATGCTTGCACTCAATGTTTATTAATTTTAATGCATGTTCATCACTGTTGTCGCTCTCTAGTTGGTCGCTTCCCAGTCTTTTTCTAGCCTTCACTTGTACTAAGCGGGAATACTGCTTGTGCATCCACTTCCATAAACCCCAAAGTTATTCCATATGAGTCCACTATACCTTCCTATATGCGGTATCTACCTGCCGTTCCAAGTAGATTTGTATGTGCCAAACTCTAAACCTTCAAATAAAATTCTGTTTTGTATGCTCGAATAGCTCATGTATCAACTAGGGTTGTCTGTATCTTCCATGCTAGGCGGGTTATTCTCAAGAGGAGTGGACTCCGCTCCTCACTCACCAGAAAATGGCTGGTCACCGGGATGCCCAGTCCCATGCTCTAAGCAAATCAAATCAAAAAAATTACAAACAAAACTCCCCCAGGATTGTTGTTAGTTGGAGGCACCCGTTGTTTTGGACAAGCCATGGATTGATGTTTGTTGGTGGAGGGGGAGTATAAACTTTACCATTCTGTTTGGGAACCGCCTATAATGTGTGTAGCATGGAAGATATCGAGATCTCTCGGTTGTTATGTTGACAATGAATGTATGCCGCTCAAAATATTATTTATCTTTATTTCAAAAATCGAGCTCTGTCACCTCTACAAATCCCTGCTTCCCTCTGCGAAGGGCCTATCTATTTACTTTTATGTTGAGTCATCACCCTCTTATTAAAAAGCACCAGCTGGAGAGCACCGCTGTCATTTGCATCCATTACTATTAATTTATATTGGGTATGACTATGACTGGATCTCTTTTACCATGAATTACAATGTTTAGTCAGTCCTTGATCTTCATAGGTGCTCTGCATTTATGTTTTGCGGTCTCAAAAAGGGCTAGCGAGATACCATCTTGTTATATCATATTATGATTGTTTTGAGAAAGTGTTGTCATCCGAGATTTATTATTATTGCTCGCTAGTTGATTATGCCATTGATTTGAGTAAACATGAGACCTAAGTGTTATTATGAATGTGGTTAGTTCATAATCTTTGCTGAAAACTTGAATGTTGGCTTTACATATTTACAGCAACAAGAGCAAATAGAGTTTGTAAAGGTTTTTTTCTTTATCACTTTCAGTTTATCAACTGAATTGCTTGAGGACAAGCAAAGGTTTAAGCTTGGGGGAGTTGATACGTCTCCGTCGTATCTACTTTTCCAAACACTTTTGCCCTTGTTTTGGACTCTAACTTGCATGATTTGAATGGAACTAACCCTGACTAACGCTGTTTTCAGCGGAATTGCCATGGTGTTATTTTTGTGCAGAAATAAAAGTTCTCGGAATGACCTGAAACTTCACGGAGATTATTTTTGGAATTAATAAAAAATACTGGCAAAAGAATCAAGGCCAGGGGGCCCACACCCTGTCCACGAGGGTGGGGGCGCGCCTCCCTGCCTCGTGGGCCCCCTGGTGCTCCACCGACCTCAACTCCAACTCTATATATTCACGTTCGGGGAGAAGGATTCATCGCGTTTTACGATACGGAGCCGCCGCCAAGCCCTAATCTCTCTTGGGAGGGCTGATCCGGAGTCCGTTCAGGGCTCCGGAGAGGGGGATCCGTCGCCGTCGTCATCATCAACCATCCTCCATCACCAATTTCATGATGCTCACCGTCATGCGTGAGTAATTCCATCGTAGGCTTGCTGGACGGTGATGGGTTGGATGAGATTTATCATGTAATCGAGTTAGTTTTGTTAGGGTTTGATCCCTAGTATCCACTATGTTCTGAGATTGATGTTGCTATGACTTTGCTATGCTTAATGCTTGTCACTAGGGCCCGAGTGCCATGATTTTAGATCTAAACCTATTATGTTTTCATGAATATATGTGAGTTCTTGATCCTATCTTGCAAGTCTATAGTCACCTATTATGTGTTATGATCCGCTAACCCCGAAGTGACAATAATCGGGACCATTACCGGTGATGACCGTAGTTTGAGGAGTTCATGTATTCACTAAGTGTTAATGCTTTGGTCCGTTACTCTATTAAAAGGAGGCCTTAATATCCCTTAGTTTCCAATAGGACCCCGCTGCCACGGGGGGGGTAGGACAAAAGATGTCATATGCAAGTTCTTTTCCGTAAGCACGTATGACTATATTCGGGATACATGCCTACATTACATTGATGAATTGGAGCTAGTTCTGTGTCACCCTATGTTATAACTATTACATGAGGAATCGCATCCAGCATAATTCTCCATCACCGATCCAATGCCTACGAGCTTTTCACATATTGTTCTTTGCTTACTTACTTTTCCGTTGCCACTATCACAATTACTACAAAACTATCACTGTTACTTTTGCCACCGTTACCGTTACTTCCATACTACTTTGCTACTAAATACTTTGCTGCAGATATTAAATTATCCAGGTGTGGTTGAATTGACAACTCAACTGCTAATACTTGAGAATATTCTTTGGCTCCCCTTGTGTCGAATCAATAAATTTGGGTTGAATACTCTACCCTCGAAAACTGTTGCGATCCCCTATACTTGTGGGTTATCACAGGTGCATTGAGATCTTCAGCGGGTGCATTGAGATCTTCCGGAGGAGCATTGAGATCAGGTATTTGGCTAATCCTGTCATCTCCAAACAGCAGTCAATATGCACTCTCACCTGGAATACCTGCTCTCCCTATCCCTGCAGTAGCTGGAGCTGCACCTCTTCCTCTGCCTGTAGCTGGAGCTGCACCTCTTCCTCTGCCTGCAGCTGGAGCTGCACCTCTTCCTCTGCCTACATATGCATTTCTTGTCTTTTGCTTGCTCTTCCTGTAGCAGCAACTTGTGATCCTTCTTCTTTGTGAGCTACTGTGGCTGCCCTTGTCTGCCTACCAATGATCATCTCTGTGGTGAGCACTGGCTGAGGTGTTGCAGCACCAGCAGCAGCAACAAAGGCAGACGGTTGTGGTAGTGGGCCATATACCCTTTGAGGAGCTCTTGTAGCAATATCTCTTTGAGCCATGGTGAACATCATACTTGTTGGTGAGTCAATTGGATCCAGCAAAGGATCTACGTTGTTTGGGAAAATGTTCTGCACATATTCATTGAAGCACATTCAGTTCTATGTAATTAAGTTCAGTTCTATGTAGTTAAATTCAGTAGTGCATATACTTGAAGGAAGGTAGGGTCATCATACCCATCATCAACCACCTCTATCCCATCTTGAATGAGAGTTTCCTGCCATTTGTAGTGGCCCTTTCTGTTGTGATCAGCTCTGCCACAGATTGAGCAGTGCATTGTAACACCTTTTCTATTCAAAACCCTAACACCATTCTTGATCTTCTCCTCTGGTGCCTTCTTCCTGTTGTTCTTGGGCCTTCCCAACTGTTTAGTAAACACTGGTGGATGCACCTTGTACCCATTCTGTATCACCCAATGCTTTGGATCTGCAAGAGGAACAAGAGTGTATCCATATGCCTTGAGATATGTCTGAACTGTATAGCAGTAATGAACCATTGTCTCTGGGTCAATCCTCTCCTCCCTGCAACATGCTATAGAATGACCACATGGTACTCCAGACAACTGCCATCTTCTGCAATCACATGTGTGCAAAGCAAGATCCACTGTGTAGCTATTGTTACCAGACTGTACTCTGAACATTTGTTGGCCAGCTTCAGATACATTGCAATTTGCGGCTAACTCCGTGTTCTTATCCAATTTCTTCTTGATCTTTGGGCATATTCTCTGCCCTACCCACTTTTCTATAGCTTCCCTTTGTTTACTCACTAGCCTGTGCATGATCTTGTAGAAGATATATTCAAGCATATTAAGCACTGCCATCTCTCTGCCATCAAGAATGTAGCTGTTAAACACTTCAGATTTATTTGTTCAGCAGGATGTCACATTTGGGAAATTCCTGAAAAATGCCTTGCACCATGTCTTTGGCTCAAGTCTCTCAATCCAGTGGAAGGAAGTTGGGCAGTGATCATCCATTTTCTGACAGTTCTCTCTCCACTTGACCTTGTTTGGTGATCTTGCAATGGCCCACAGATCTTGCTTGAGTACCTCTCCTTTGTGCTTCTCGTTAAAATTTTGGTAAATACGCCTCACACAAAACCTGTGTTCTGCATCTGGCCAAACCTTGTGCACAACATTTATTAACCCTTTCTCCTTGTCACTCATCTCTACTACTATTAAACAAGCAAACATATTCTTCCCTAAACGCACACGGAAACACGTACACGAAACAACCAGGATAAAATACCACCTCATGATCAGATCCACCTAATTAGATCTAACCGTTAATATAAAAATTAACCCTCATCTGTGTACGTTTAGCAATTAACAGAAGCGAACAATACTCTGCCATCTATTGAGCGAGGGGATGAAACGTTCCGCTGCGTGAGGAAAAAAACTAATTCGCATGATTAAAGGCTTGCATGCAACAGCATGGCCCAAGTTCATTGGTTCGGCCCGCGGCAGCGCATCTTCAGGGGCGGAGGAGAGGGGGGAGAATGAGAGGCCTGGCGGCGGCTCAGGACGTGCTCGCCGGCGAGCATGCTCCGGCGGCTGCCTGGCACGCGGGGTTGGATCGGGGTGCTAGGGTTTGCCCGCCTCCGCCCCACAGCAGTCAGGGGTTGACGGGAAGAAAGCAGTCGGGCGGCGACGGAGGCGCCGGTGGCTCGGACTACATCTATGCGACGACGACGGCTCGGGAGCGGTGAGTGGCCGATTCATCTCCTCGCTAGCCCCTCACCATTCATATGTTCAAGATCTGGCGCCCGCTTCTCCTCGACGCCCACGACGAGCGGCCGATCCAGAAAACCAACCCGGTGGATTGATTCTTCGTCAAGATATGCGCATACACTAGAAGCAGCCACACAGACAACTGGATGGATTTTTCTTTCAGGAGCACACACACATATGAAATCTGCAAGCCGCCGGTGAAGACAGCTTCAGCCTCACTGTCGAGGATAGAATCACGGAAAGGTCAGCTTCATATGAAGTTAGGAACCCACCGCAAGGACCACGCTTAGGTACACACATACATATACCAAGATCGATATTGACTGATGCTTGTGGTTGTAATTTCATATCCGTCTGATGTATTGATGATCATGGCGAAATATGGGATAATAACTGGGAACCTTTCACTGCTCAATTCTTACCAGCTGAATCTTTATAAGCAATCTTTTTCCCTACCCCCTCTTATATTTACAGGAAATTCAAGAGTGGTACACATGTGGTTAATTCTTAAGAATCAGGAGCTACTACATTCTTGAATATTGAGACTGTGTTAGTTGGTTTAGGTTAAACTTGATAAATGCAATTTACTTTTTTGTTCCATTTGACAATTCAGTTGTATTATTGATTTTGACAGTTTTCAAGAATTTTAACCTGTATTTGGATTTTAGCTTCCTCAATCATTCTGGATTATTTAATGTTAGTATGAGGTAAATGTGTTCCCAAGATTAAACCTGAGAAATGTGTAGTTGGCCACTTGGGTATGTTTGATTTCTTTAAGTACATGCAGTGACAACCACCATTGTTCATGATCTATTCTAAAGATATATTATTAGCAGTGCAACATCTCTGCTGGTTCAATCAAATACTTCAGCCTGGTCGGTTCTTACTAATATTTAAGCCAGCTTCAATTTTTAGTCTACTCAGTCATTTTGGATTACTTTCAGTTTTGGGTGCATGTCTTTAATAGAACAACAAACTGATTTTAGCTGCTAAAATAAACACTAAACGCTAATTCCTCATGGCAACTATTTGTAGAAGACCATCCCACTGGAGGAGATCCTGACTATCGATGTCAAGCCAGGGTGGAAGAAGGGCACGAAGATCACCTTCCGAGATGGAAGGATCTGATTTTTCCTGTGCAGTTATGTATTTCAAAAACTTATTGCGATGTAATTTTTATATTAACACTATAGTCTATGAAGTTCTATTTACAGATATTTCATTTTTCGCATAAGACGAGGCACCGTTTTATTTTAAAATATTTCATGAAGTAAAATTCGTGAATAAACTGAATGATGTTTCAGAGGATACGAATGGTTGTGACTTGTAGGGTTGCCCGGGGAGGCGACTGCGGCGGGGAGCAGCAGCACATCGGGGACAACAATACATGTGTAGAGCGCAGCGGCAGCAGCTGCACGTCCACGATGGATGAGCAACAATGCGAAGCAGGTGTAGGTGTGGGGTAAGGGTAAGTATATATCACTTGTCATGTTTAACTCATGGCAACAAAGAGTAAGGATCACTTCACACTCACTACATGAAGAATACTGATGTGACGATTATATACATATATGATCCACTCGGTTGCTTAGTTAGTATTAATTTCCTATCATTTCCTTTTTCTGACGTGTCTTGAAACTAGACTTTGAAGAGAAGTTTATCCGTATATGGGAATTCTACCTTCTATGCCTCTGGTTTTAGATCATGAGCAGTTAGAAATTACCAGGTATGCATGTATATATGTGTGCTCTTTGTATAGGTTTACCTGCATTATTCCTAGACAAATGGAAGTCATATACTCCCTCTATTCTTCAAAAAAGCATCTTGCTAGAAATTGTTTGGTGGTTTCCAATGCAGACTAAAATTTGAGTTGATGTTGCTTTCTACAATTATGCTAATCTCAGCCATAAGATTGAGAGAGATCAGTAGACATCAGATCTTTGAGTAAAAAGTAGTAACTTAGAACCTTTGGTGAACTGTATAAAGCAAGCTTTCATCGTTTGAGATTGTAAATAACATGGAATGGAGACTTGACAACCATATAATTATTTTACACTGACCTACTGAACCGTGAAAAAACATTGCTGCGCTTCAACGTTTCGGTAAAACATCACATGGAAAATCGGCTACAACCAACTAGATTGTCAAATCCTGATTGTTTTATGCTGAACTCAGGAAGTGTGAATATGTAGGGAGTGTAGTAGAAAACAAAATTTTTTGACCTACGCACCAGCCCAGGACCACTATGGAGACTGCATACAAGGTTTGATCTTTTCGTTACCGACTCGTAGCGCAGCGGAAGTAGAGTTGATGACGATCGGCGGTGCAGATCCCCACAGCTAGAATTTACAACCTCCCAACCGCGAGGATGTACTCCCTCATCTGCCCAACGGACAGCCCTCCGGGAGGCGGTCGGACAGTCCCTCGGACGGTGTCGCGGACAGCCCTTCGGGAGGCACTCTCAAAACTCGGAAGGTCACTCGGACAGCCCTTCGGGAGAACTCACAGAACTCGGACCGTCACTTGGACAGCCCTTCGGGAGGCACTCTCAAAACAGCCCCTCGGGCGTAAGGATTGAAACTACGACCTCTCCACGGGGTTGCACACATACGGTGTCATCTATCCGGCAGGGCTTCGCCGTCCAGAACTAGTTCCTGCCGGAACCCAGACAGCCTTTCGGCTCTACGAAACTATTTCGTTGGGAGGGAGAGAGAGATAGCCAGATCATGCATGGCATTTGTATGAGAGCAAGAGTGTGTCTTTAGGCAGCTCCCTCCACCCCTATTTATAGGCCAAGCCCAAGGGTGGCTTCTCCAAGAAGCCAAGGGGATAATACCAAAGGCCCTTAAGGTGGCTTCTCCAAGAAGCCAAGCAAAAAGCACTTTCACTATTCATGATGACATTTTTTAGCGTCGGTTCGGACTGAAAATATTTATGTGGGCTCACAACATTTCCAGTACCCACTAAAATAATTTTCAACGCATTCCGAAATAATTCCGGTTTAGTGATTTCCATCTGCGAAAAGCAAACAAGAATGCGTTTTCACTATTCATGAAGACAATTTTTCGCGTCCATTAAATCCGAAAATATTTCTGTGGGTCTTAGAATAATTCCAGTACCCACTAAAATGATTTTGGATTCATTCTAAAACAATTTTAGATTAGTGAATTTCATTTGCGAAAAACAACCAAAGCGGTACCGGCAGCTCCGAAACATTTTCGGTTTTTATCCCCAAAAATTCCCAGAAGTTTCCAGAATAATTCTGGCACCCTCCAAGAATTATCAGGCGTGTCCCGAAACCAATTTGACTTAATGGTATATCCCGAAACAACTTTTCGGTGTTACGAAACTATTTCGCTATTCTCTCTCCGGAACTCTTCTATTGTCTCCGAAACTTTTTCGGCAAATTTCTCTCAGACTCCGTGTCTAGTATTCAGCAGATAGATGACCCTTAAGCGTGTGACCCTATAGGTTCGGTGAAGCATAGACATGACCGGAACACTTTCCGATCAATGATCAACATCGGAGCCGTGGACACCCATATTGACCCCTATACCCACACGAATGAATATTCGAGTGAACCTCCAGTTGCAGTGAGCTATTCCTGTTGCTTCGCGATATGTCACAAACACCCGAGGGGAGCTTTATTGCATCCCCGTGGACGAACAATTTGTCCACCATGCAAGTTACCTCGTTACCGGTTTTGTTCTCTTTTCTCGTTTCCGTGTTCCGGCATCCCTGTGATCAAATCACACTGTGTCTGGCCAGACGATGATGGATACCGTAACACCGAGAGGGCCCGAGAATATCTCTCCATCGTCGGAGGAGCAAATCCCAATCTTGAGCTATCAATTTACTTGACACACTTTTCCATGAACCCGTAAGCCACCGTAATAGCCACCCATTTACGGATGACGTTTAACAAACCCCAAAGTTCATGAAGCAAGTATGAAGAAACTCGATACTCTCATGGTCTAAGAAATTATGCAAACATTAACCATCTCTGTGTTATCAACCATAAACTTGTGACGAATGAATCTCATAGCATAACATCAATCCGGGTTGATTCAACACAAATGTTCTCTTAACATTGTGCCCTCAAAGTTGCTGGCATTGACATGCCCATGATCAGGAAAACAGAACCATCATGCAACACTTGAGCTAGTCTTAGAGGCCAGACTAAGAATACTTCTTACCGTTTATTATTCCACATGTGCATATGAGTCTTCCTCCGAGCCTCGTGTTATTGCAGACTCGAGAACCATAGCAGTTATAGCATGGAACATAAACATAATTATGAACTTGGAGATAAATAATATCATTTATTATTTCCTCTAGGGCATATCTCCTACAGAATACGCAAGAAAGCTTATGAAGATATCAGTGCATCATCTCTTATGCAACTGCTACTGCAATTGACTCATTTCCAAGCATGGGTAAGATCTTTTAACAAATCTTAGCGACATCTCTCTTAAATTTACCGAGATTTTATGCAGTTGCTTTTCCCCTAATAAGGTGCATCATGCTTGCTGTTGAATTATGCAGAAAGGCTACATTCTATTAATTTCTTTTTCGCATAGTCAGTATTTTTTCAACACATTTTGTATCAACTGATAACTTTAAATCTTTGTGTCTTTCATCAAATCAAGCTTACTGTTGGATTTGTGCATGAATAACTAAAAGCGCCATGACATTACGCATATCCTTCATTCTATCCATTAAACTTATTTATGTATCCAGTATTAATTTAGTATGATTTCTTGTATATTCATCTTAGATAGGGTGGTCTTTGAGTGGCTTTGGTCATCCTAAATTTTGTGTGGATTCTTTTCCGAGTCCTAGTTAGCTTTGCGAAACAATAATTATTATAGTCCTTGATCTGCACATGCCCAATTTCCTTATATTGTATAGTTTCCCATTCTAGAATAGTATCCTTTCTGCATGGTGACATTTTCAACTCATGTTTAATATTATGGGAACTAAGCATAGGGTAGAGAAATGGTTGCTTGCATGCCATCCATGTCATAGAGAATGTCAAATTCCCTCTCTCCAATTCCTTACCATGAACCTACCGCTTTATTGATCTGTTTTTAGCTTCTAGATGTTCTGCAACTATATACACAATAGATACTCTTTGTCTAAACTCTAGTGGCACTCCATGAGAAGTTGAGATAAATTGAGAATGGGGCAAAAAAAATCCGACCCTTCCTGCTCGCAGCGGTGAATGCTATGGCTCCCATGGGTGGCTTTACCGCAGCTGTCGAGCCTTCAAATTCTGAAGATAACAAGCAGCTCGAAGGAGAAAACTAATTTAGTACTGCCAAGACTCCTATTTTTTTGTGTATCTTTGTTCCAACTTTGCATTGACGTTGTGTTCACTTAGACAATATTTATATGTTCCTTTGATTTTTGCCCAAGAAAATGAACATTCTAAAATCTTCGTAGGAATAGGCTATGCCCTTACATTCTCTATGGAGAAGTTGTTCACCCTTGAATTCAAAAATTTATACCCGCAACAGTTGACATGGTTTGATTGAGACGTGCGTTGCACATGCACACTTACTAGTAAGTGTGAAAGGAGTTGTGTTTGCAATGTTCGGATCATCTTTTAGAGTGCTCAGAAACCACTCCCATGAACATTTGCATTCTACTTCCACCCAGCCCATTGCAATGGGGAAAATGCAGTCATTAGGATCAATTCCAACAGCACTAAGGAGCACTTCTTTAAACCTTGTTTTCATATGACAACCATCAATGAAGAGAATATGCCTGCAACCCTTTAGCCATCCTCTCTTACATGCATCATAGGACCAATATAATGTTTTCAAACATTTTCTGCCCATTGAAAATTTGATATCTTTGGCAAGTGTAGTTGTTAGCAAGAATGTAGACCCAGGGTTTTTGCTCCTTAGCTCATGCCTGTAATCCCATAGCTGCTGAACTGCTCTTCCTCATCACCATGTATCTCCTTAAGTGCTTGCTTTCTAGCCCTAGCAGCTTCCATCTATTAGGAGTAACATTGAATTCGTTTGTTATTTTCCTTGAAAATGTTCCAATTGACATCTTCTGGTCATCTCTGTACTCATCAATGAAAAATTGCACAAGAGTTTTGCTGTCATATCCTTTAACTTCCACTTCTTCTGGCACTTATGCAATGCATTGTAGGCCTTGATGAAAAAACCTCCAGTCCTATTGTCATTTCCAGCCTTAAGCACCCATGGGCAACCACCCTGACAAACTGCCTCTAACCTGATCTTGTCATTCTTCGCCTTCTTGATCTGCACTCTGTTATTATTGAATATGCCTCGAGAGCTTTCCTCAACTCAACCACATCAGCAAATACCATACCTAATTTAAATACAGGGGATTTCATGTCCACCTTGGAATTGAAAGCTTTGAATTTGTATTTCGGTTGATCTTGTGCTTCAGTGGAGAGGTTCAGATCTTCATCTTCAAGTACATAGTCAGGCTCAACCTCTACCTCCTCTTGCTTAGCCTCTTCATCAACATCAAAGTCAATATTGTCTTCATAAAGATCATCATCTCCATCATCTATGTCATAATCACTGTCACTGAATTCTAAATATGAGACCACAACATTTCCAGTTTACAAATTTGGCTATGCACCAGCAACCAGCAAGTTTGGGTTAACACCACCATTAAGCAGGTCTGACTCTGCACCACCTGTCAGCAAACTTGGGTCAGCACCATCATTAAGCAAATCTGACTCTGCGCCATCTGTCAGAATATCCTCTACTTCTGTCCCATCAGCTGCAACCTCTGAAAATGGATCTTCAACATTCACAGAAATGATGCTGTGAGTAGATGCTGCATTGCTTGCACCAACAATTGAGTTGGCCATTCTGACAGGACTTTCAGCAGAAGGCATCTTCAATATCAAATCTTCTCTGAAATTGCTGATGAAGTCTGCATGGTCAACCATAATTGCAAGAACTTTGTGCCGAGCACTAGCTGTGATCAAATGTTGCAAATCTTCATCACCTCTAATTCTCAACAACCCATCTGAAATTGTTTTCTCACGTAAGCACTAGTAAATTATGTGCTCATTGGCAGGATATCCCAACCATTTTAGGTGCTCTTCTAAGACTGCATATGAAAATGTGCGAGCATCAACATAGTCAAGGACCTCTAAAGAAGAGTTATAGTACTCTAGGGCACTGATAGGTCCACAGAAAAGACCACCATGTTCCAGTTCCTAGTGTAAAGAAAGGAGTGTGAACACCATGTCCCATTGCTGAATCACACACTGCATCCAAAAAGGGCAGAAATTCAGAGCAAAATTTAGTTAACTGCATATAACAATGAAATTCTAACACTGAACATGAACTGCAGAAATTCAGTTAACTGAATATAACACTGACCAGTTAACCACACAAATTCAGTTAACTGAACTATAAGCAACAACATAAATATAAAGTGATTGCAAAACACATTAAGATAAATTACATATAGAAGCACCATAGGATTGAGTTAATAGCCACTGGGCCACCTTCTTCATCAAAAACCTAACTGATAGTTCACTATTATAGCGATATAACACAACATGCTTCGAAATCCACCACTACAGGGACTGCAAGCGAATCTACACAAAACAATTGCCAAATTCACAAAATAAATACCACATAGGGTGCTTCCACGCAACAACACTATCTTCATGCCCGAAACCCATACCTTTCTGCAGAAACCCTAGACTAAATGCATAGCTCAAAACCCTAGCTTGCTTTCATGGTAAGAATGTCACATTGCAAGATCAAAGCATTACAGAACCATGAATCTGCCTCCAAATCGCACGGATCCACCGTACTAGCCTGTACTTGGCCGGGCGCATAGCAGAAAAGGAACAGGGGAGAGGAGGTGCAGAGCAGAGGCCAGCTCACCATAGTGTGGAGGGAAGACAGCAGGCGGCCGGACTAGGTGCGCGGAGGGAGGCGGCACTGGACCGCGAAGAGCTTCGGCGAGGCAGCCATGGTTGCTGGCGTCAGCAACGACCGCGCGTCCCCCGACAGGAAGAAGAATGGAGAAGGGGGAACAAGTGGGAGGATAAGCTACAGGAGTTCTCCGACATAATAAATTCAGGTGCTCCCCCGTGGCTGTCCAGCCTGTACTGCGGGTTGATAACAAGGAAAGGCAGTGGGCTCTTTGCAAAAACGCGGGCGCTGACCGGCTCGGGCCCGAGGAGTCCACTTGTCGAGCTTTGATTGATCCATGATTAAAGTTTGCATATTGGCTGCAAGTTATGAGACTGGTTAGGTCCATTTTACAAGTTGTCTCTACTATTAAAGGGGGATCGAACTTCGTGATGGTTCGACCTCCCCTCGTGGTTCGACCTCTCCAACCTCGTACGTAACTTGTGCCCGTGAAGGAAAAATCGGACCTCCACACAACCCCTCCGTGCACGATAGAAAAAAAGAAAAGAAAATAAAACAACCCACACGCACGCACGTCCCAACTCCCAACTCCCACCCCGGTCCACCAGACCCCTCGCTATCGATCCCGTGTCTTGCAGAGAGGAATCACCGCCGCCGGCCTCCTCCCAGATTGGAGCGGTGGATCTGCATCTCTTCTCTTCATCACCGAGTCCATGAGGTGCTCGATGTGGCAGGGGCGACGAACAGGAGTGCCGCATCAATAGCAGCGACGAACGACGGCCCAGGTAATGCCATCTCCTTACCCTCGCTCCACCGCATCTTCTCACGCCAATCAGTGGATATGCAACTGCGGCCCAGACTTGGTGGCCGAGCAGCAGCGACCTCGACGCGGCGCATGCGTGGTAGCTGATGCACGACACAGCGACCGCGACCAGGACGCGGTGGCGGGAGAACGACGACGGCTGACAAGACCTGGCGTGACGGCCATGAAGATATCGACTCCGACGACTCGCCTCCGTTCAACAGCGCCCTGCTTTTCCGCATCGCCTCCGTCAAGCATCACCTTCTTTTCCGCGCGCACAGCACCTCGGTCACTAGTAAACCGCTGTATCTCTGTACTCTGTTGGCGGTCTGGATTTAGGAGCTCTGGGATTTGGAGAATGCACGGGCTGGAGCTGGGGAATAGCTCGGGCTTCCTTCAGAAGACGATAGGTCGTGTTTGGATTTTTTTTCGAAGAATTAATTTGATTTGGATGAGACTAATCAGTACGTCATGTGGGCCTCCAATCGAAATTTGTGGTGGGAACTTTCCTTCCATTCATCTTCTAATCAGATTTTGATATTTGTGCCATTGATTTGAGTGCTGATGAAGAGCTTTCTATGGACGAAGAGTCAACAATGCATTGGCATTTTCCAAGTCCATTCCCTGCTTTTAACTATTCAACTTTCTTCTCTTTTTTTGGAGAACTAACTTCTTTTCTTTGTGAAAAAACTATTCACGAATCAGAATCATCGAATTCACGAACTGCTCATCGAATTCACGACCTGCTCATCGAATTCACCCCACCGAACTCGATTCGTAGGCACTACCGAATCGCAAATCCCAAACCCGAATTAGTGGACTACGAATCCGGTAACTATGGCAGGGACTGGCAAGTGGCAACATACGCCTGGTGGCGTAAAGGACGACGGGTGGTGGTAGGGCTATGGGCGGAGCCGGTAAACGGAGGAGGTTGCCTGTGGAAACCTGGCATGTGGCGGCATAAAGGTATTATGGTTTGATGTTTGCTTTTTACCTAGATGAATACTTATAGCACTGAATTTATGAATGTAGGCGTAAAGGACGACGGGTGGTGGTAGTGCTATGGGAGGAGCAGGTAGGGGTATGGCGGCATAAAGGTATTATGGTTTGATGTTTATTTTTACCTAGATGAATACTTATATATAGCACTGAATTTATGAATGTAGATTTATAGTATTGTGTTTTTGATGTTTACTTATTGTCGTAATCTCATGTATAGGTTGTGTAGAAATCACTCAAGTCTGCTTTTTTATTGTGGAAGCTCGTTGTATGTGTAAAATTATTTATACTCTTGGTCCCGGCGCACGGAGCCTACAAGACGCCGAATGTTCCTGCTGCTGCTGTAAGCATTTCATTTGATTATGTTTTCACCTGTTGCTGCTGTGAACATCAATTATCTTTACTACTGAGTCTATCATATTTTGGTTATGTTGATGGCAGTACCAAGCAGGAAAACACCAGAATAAGTTCAACTTGGGGAAGAGCATGAAGGTGATGAACTCACTCGGCGGCTTGTACCGTGTTTTGTGCTGGAGGAACATAAAAATCTCCGTTTCCTCGTTACTTTATTCTGATGGTTTATTTGCCATATGTTAGATTGGCGAGAGGTGGGGTACCAGAAAGAGGCGACGTTAAAATCGGTGCCAGTGACGACGACGGTGGACATGATGAGCTTGGCGACAGCGGCTGCCGCAACATTGTTGTACTTGGATCCCATGCTATCCGAGCTCGACAATGCCAATAGCTCAGTCCTTTTGCGTGTTCATTGACAAGTTGTCCGTACAGTACCTTTGCGTCAACAACCACGACCATGATGACGGAGTCGTGCTGGCCGACTGCCCTGCTTCCATGCGCCGAGCAGTCTACTGGTTTGAGATGACCGTGAGGACTGCTGGGCTCAAGGGGTTGAATTGGGTTCACCACATGTAGGGTGGCAACCTGGGTCAGCTAACTTTTGTTGGCCCTTTCTGCTATTTGGTATCTCTAGCCTGGTTTTAGTGCTCTGACAGCACTTAGCAATGCTAAACTTGAGACCAAAAGGAGTTGTAAGAAGTGTTCCTTAGAAATTGTACACTAAACTGCTTGCACGTTTTCATGCATGTTGGCACTCATCTTGGAGCACAATTAAATGGAAATCAATAGCAAAAATACAATCTGCATAGTGGTAATCTAATCCTAGAATTTGGCTTCATTTATATATTTCAAAGTGGTTACATGATTTTATATTTTGCGTACTATGTTCACACTGTAACTTTTTACCTGGGATTTTAAGTGCGCGAACAGTTGATATGGGTTACAATTGAAACTTACATTCGTTCTACTGAATAGAAGAAGTGGCTTCTGATTTACTAAAATTTGTTAAGAGCTATAGTAACTTTATTCTGTAGCAATCAGTTAATTTAGAAGTGATATTTCCCCCTTGCTTTGAAGTGAATGCAAATTTCGGGGTATACTCTTATTCATTGCAAGCATCACTAAGGGCAACTTCTGGAACTTTAATTTAATCAAAAGAATACTGAAAAATCCTATTTGCATTAATTTTCTACTCCCTTTGGTACACCATGTCTTATAAATGTGATGCAAATTGTTGTAGGTTTAGTTTTACATTACATTCTCCTCCTTCCCAGATCACAAGTGTCTATTTCAATATATTCCCTTTTTTCTATTTTACAAAATACACTTTCCACCATGGAAGTGACATGTGTTATTCCTGAGAACTGGTTTAGTTTGAGTTGATACCATTTATTTTTTCTTTTCCATTATTGTTAACAACATCTCCTTGATTCATAGGTCGTACCTTCTGCTAGACCGTTTTATTTTCTTCATTGGAAAACTTATGTAATACTTGATGTCTTTTTTGTAATAGAAACTTCATCTTTGCTTATAGTTTTGTTGGTGTTGTTCTGCGCATGATTCCTTAATTCGAATAGACAGTTAAAATTATGATACAATATCATATCATTCTTTTGGGAATATCAAAAGAGTAACTTTAACTTCTCAGCACACGTGCATTTTTGACTGCTCTTTGTAAACCAGAACATAAGAAAACCAACAGCCAGATTAACGCAAGTGATTTTTTGTCTTGTTCAGTGATATGCATTTCATCAACTATTGTTTATCGCCATTGCCGGATGTATTGATACTCCAAATGGAAATGAAGTGATCAAAGTCGACAATTCTCGCCATATGGCTTGATTACCGTAAAATTTACTACAAATCTTGACCTCTGTTGTGTTGCAGTAATTTCCTCGAGATTATCTTATTAGCATGCTATCATTTTTAAAGCCTGACAAAAATAGGTGAATTGTTGAACTTCAGACTGCAATGGAGGTGCACTGGATGAACCGGAGGTGATCATTTTGGTCTGTGCACGTATGTTCTTCTGTTAGGTCTAATGGGGCCTGCTTAATAGATCAAACAACCACATATAATATTTGATAAAGCTTTCTTCTTATAAACATTTTATATGCATAATCGAAATCCAACCCTTTGTTGTGGCACAAACACACTGACATCCAAAGAATGGATTAAGTGCTAGGGAGAAGGGAGGGCCAAGATGAGCTGTGTAGATGTCCTTGGTGTAACTAGAGCGTTCTTTGACCTTGCTAGAGACTTAGTGATAGAGTAATAAATTATTTTGTTAGAATAATAAATTGTGTGTTAGGTTATTCTTTTATATGGGTGATTTTAATTCCGAAGTAGGAGTGTTTGTACAAGTGGAACTATGAGCTCTCATGCAATGTTTAGAAAAAAAATGGCGACTGATAGGCGCCGGTCGACCGGCCGAAAGTTGGGTCGGTCGTCGCGCGGCCGTTGGATCTGCAGCTCGAAAGTCAACCGTCTCTCCCTGTCATCTCCCCGAAATCAGATCGTGCGCACACCTTCTCCGCCCCCACGCGCAGCATGGGCACTGTCCCCCGGCCACCACCCTGGCCTACCGTAGCAGATCGCCGCCGCTCACCGTCGGACAGATCGTCGCCGCTCGCCGTAGCCTTGCCCCCTCGTCTGATTCAGATCGCACGCACACGTCTCTGACCCCCACGCGCAGCGCGTGCACCTTGCCCCGGCCACCATCCTCGCCTTCCATAGCAGATCGCTGTCGCTCGCCATCGCCGCAGATTGCTATCGCTCGCCGTCGCCGCAGTGTTGTGATTGTAGCCTCACCAGTACTCACCGGTTGCAACAAATTTTGCACTGGTTTCCAGCAAATCCAATGACCGTTTCCAGCAAAAATTCCGCGAGCGTCACCGTTTGAAGCAAAAAATTCCGCCGGTTCGAGCAAAAACTGAAACCACTTCCAGCAAAAAATTCATTGCACAATGTCTGATTGAAGCTTTTTGCATCTACGTTGAAGCTTTTTCTGTCCAATGTTGCGATTTCTTTATTTCATAGTGCCCTGTTGAAGCTTTTTCATCTAAGAGTAGAAGCTTTTCTGTCAACGGTTGTAGCACTGGCCAGCCCCAGCTTCCGCGCCATCTCGGGTTGAAGCTTTTTCATGGCCGGTTGTAGCTTTCTCGGATGCCGCTTGCAGCTTTGTGGTTGCACAGAACTGGTTGTAGCACCCACGAAGCAAAAAGCAACGCTGATTCAAGCAAAAATTATCATCGGTTCCAGCCAAAAATCTCTACGGTTGTAGCATTGGTGGGGAGCAGTTTGAGGTGTGTGGGGGAGGAGATGCTTGCAGCGGGGAAGGAGGCGCTCGCAAAAGGAGCCGGAGGTCGCGCCATGGGCGCTGGCGAGCTCACTGTGCATAAGGTGAAAGAATGAAGCAACAAGGCAAGAGGAAGAAGAAGCATAGGAAAAAACATGATAATATAAGAAAGAGATAAGGAAAGCGAGGCCCACTTAGCATACGAGGCCTGTTCCCGCGTGAAAAGAGCCAGCGAGCGAGGGGAGACCGGCCGAGCGCTCGGCCGGTCGTCCGGAGGCAAACATTTCCCAAAAAATAGGCTCCTTTGGGATTTCTGACGTATAACATTGCAAAAAACAAAATTGGGTATTAGTTGAATTACTCGAATGTTGTGGTGTGCAGTTGCAAGCCATATGAAGTTAGTGACATTGGGAATGAGTTTGGCAATCTGGCATACTTGGAGAAAACTCGTGCAATTTTCTAGCTGGGAATAGCAACGGTAGTTTGCAGGACTTGAAGAAAATATGGCAGATTCGGAGCAGGGTGACAATATACCAAAGGACAATGTGATGACCCAAGAGCTGTAGCCCAGGGCTTGTCATAGATTCATTTGTTGACCCGTGGCAACGCACGGACATTCAACTAGTAGGAACAAGTAATCATATCCTGAGCAAGTTCTAAGAACACGCACCCGCCCCAAGACCACGACGCATCCGAGGCAAACGGGCCACACGACCGCCGCGACCCACGAGCCGACGAGGCGACGACCACCGACCTGCGCTGTCCTGCTGCGCATTCCACGCTCTGGGCCAGTTCTCTTCTTTCCGCACTTGAACCCACGCAACGCATCTCCGGTCGCGACGAACACCGAAACCCTAGCCTGTCCTCCTCCCTCACACTCACCCACTCTCTCTCTCTCTCTACTTCCTCCCCTTAAACCCACGCAACGCATCTCCGGCCGCGACGAGCACGGAAACCCTAGCACCCCCCCGGCTCCGCACGCCAATGCCCCGCCCCCGTACCCTGGTATCCACCTCCCGCTAGTCCCCCTTCGCATTCCAGAAGGAATACCCCATCCAAAGATGGCCGCGGACCCTGCCGCGGACTCCGTGGCTGCGGCGATCTCCGCTGCGATGGACTGGCGATCCTCTCCCGACGCCCGTAACGCCGCCTTCGCCTATCTCGAATCGGTCCGTGCTTAGTCCCGTCCTCCTCCAAATCCCCGTTCTTATTGGTGCTTCTGTGTCTGTACTGACGTTGGTGGTGCTGCCGTCGTGTCGTTACCCGGGCACTTAAGATTTCGAAGTTTCCTATTTTGAGCTGCCTCGAATGTTTTTGACAGAAACGCTGATGCATCCGTGCGGCTCTGTTCTGCACGTATTTGGCAGGACAAGGCCAATCCTCTGATCAAATAGTTGAATTCCCTACCATTTCTATGCACATTTCTTCTGTTATACTAAGAAAAAACTTGTAGTGGTCCATTGCTAATCTTCTGTAATACTAAGAAAAAACTTGTACTGTAGTGCTCCATTGCTAAAGATGTAATGCTGTTGGGGGCCAATGGCATGACAGTGAGACTTGCCAATTGCAGGTCAAAAGTGGAGATGTCCGAGCGTTAGCGAGCACATCTTTTCTATTGGTCCGGAAGCACCAGGCTTCAGAGATCCGACTGCATGGGTTTAAAATGTTGCAGGTGAACTCTGCATCTTATAAATTGTGGTCTTAGTGATTGATCTTGTCCTGATTGCTTTAGAAACCCAAACTATTCGGACGGTAAGCTACATAAAGATATGCAAGCAGTTGAATTTAAGGTTGTTCTTTTTTTTTTGCTTCTAGCCTTATACAAATCATGCACTGCTCATCAGTCAGCATGCACTTCTATGTAACGGGGGCAATTGCATGCATATTGCAGAAGTTAGAAATGGATTATATGCAGACTTGGAAAACACACATTAATATACCATAGAAACATGTTAATGTATTAAAAAGTTGTAAACCCTTTCTATCTAAATTATTCTAGCGTATGTGAGTAGATTTGTTGCAAGTGATTGATGTGGTAGGTGTAAGAGGAATAGTGTGGTGCAGATTTGTCTAAGTGACTAGTGATCTCATATAATGCTGACAAGGCAAAATAGGAAAATATCTGCACAGTTTGTCATGAATCCAAAGAACTATCTTGAAAGTGTAGAATAATGGAATACCATTCTTGGGTACAAGAAGTTGTGCGTAAAATATTTAAACGCAGAACTACCTTAAGTTGTAAATGTGAATTCATGCAGCTTTTACTACCCTTTGATGTTTTCTGATGGTGTGCTGTAAACACCTGGTTCGGTAAATATTTAATTGGTAACAGTTTTTAGTGGCAAATATTCAAATGTTTGCACAATGAGGTATGCTAAATTGGTGAATTTATCACTGTAGTGCAATAATTTGGAAATGGTGTTGCTTTGAGTGTGTTCTGTTCTGGTAGTCAAAACAACCAAGTGAAAAAACAACGTAGCATTTGACGTTTTTAAGAATCGGTGTTCTGTTAGTGTGTACGCTGCCTTAGAAGCTGTGTATTGATTTGAGACATCAGAATTCTTTGATTAATAATCTAGGAAAGAACTTGACTCAATAGTTTACTTCCAGATATTATTTTATATTTCTGTGCTTGCTGGCATGCATCGTAACCAATGTTCAGGATATCGGTAACTGGTACCATATCGGTCGGGTGCTGAGTAGGGATTAATCGGCGAATTGGCCATTTAACTGAATTTATCAGTAACCCATTTGTCGGGAGGTTAACTAGGGCCATACCTATATATCCTAGGGTATATAGCAACATGCAGTGTACTAGGTGTCTAGATATGCAATCCTAGGCCACATAGCAACAAGGAAAATTGTTGCCTTGATGTTCTGATCAAGAACAGTAGGGAGGGAACACGTTACCTATTATTTGAAGTTAGCCGCCATGGTGAAATTGGTAGACACGCTGCCCTTAGGAAGCAGTGCTCAAGCATCTCGGTTCAAATCCGAGTGGCGGCATTCTCAGGCCAGTTTTGGGCTAAAAAAATGCCTAGCAGTTAATTGGCCCAGCCGTTAAGTCGGCCTGACAGCTGAAAAATCGGCTTGTCAGACAAATTAACTGGACCTAACAGTTAATGGCTCGAATAGCACGTTCTCATATCGGGAGGGGTCCGAATAGCAGTTAACTGACCTATATTTGGAACAGTGATCGTAACATCTCTTCTATGAAGGCAAATCACAGTCCTCCTACTAGGCTATTAGTTCCATGCGGAATCTGGTGTGTAGCAACAGTTGGATTTTAGGTGGAGAATGAATGTTTTGACGTTCGTCCCGTCAGATAGTTAATTTCTCCTATACATGTTGGTGTCTATACATGTTGGATTTTTGGTGGTGAATGTTTGGATCTTAGGTGTGTAGTAACACTTGGATTTTAGGTGTGTTCTCTCTCCGTCCGGCTTTATGAGGCCCCTCTTATTTTCGGCTAAAGTTTGACCTATAAATTTGACTAATAAAATGTAAAATATATGTCACAAAAATTATACCGTCTGAAAGCTCTTTCAAATACAAATCCAATAATGCACTTTTTGTAGATTATACTTTATATATTTTATTAGTTATATAGATGGTCAAAGTCTCTGTCAAAATACGAGGGGGCCTAATAAACCCGGATGGAGGTAGTAACACTTGTATACATGTTGGTGTCTACAGTTAAGTCCTTCTCTTCTCTTTTGTGTGCGCGCACGAGCCACGAGGAAGGTCATAGCTACTCGTCCCTATTGATGCCTTGCTTTAGATTATTGATGAGGCAACTTTTAACAGAAACCATGCCAGGTCAAATGTGAATGCTTTGAGATCTCACGGTGGACATGTATTGGAAACAATTAGGATGAAACCCAAAGATATAACCATGTATGTATTGGTGAGTGTGATATGGTCTAGGAGAGTGAGGTAACCAGAAGCTGTGTGCCTAGCCGTATATAATTTTATAATCCAGTTACACTGGCCCTAAATGATTTTTTTTATGTAGCTGAAAGCTCAAACTAGGGAAAATTTTCAGCCTGGGGCTTTTCTAGGATAATGAACCGGTATATGTTGCCCAGTTGAGATTTATATCTATATAAAATATGAACGTCATTTTTTTTCCTGCAAATGCATATGTGCTCACAGCACATATGTTGTGCATCGTGGGGCATGGCAACAAGTTGTTGTCCCAACTCACAACGTTATCTTATCTTAGTTATGGTGTCAGGCTAGGAGCTTTTTGTAGAGGAAAACCGTGTGTGTGATCAACTTAATGGTACAAAGTAAATATTACTCTAAATATGACTCAAACAGGCCAACTACAACTATGGCCTGACCTCATCAGTCATTTCCATTGCAATGATTGAATTAGGGACAGTTCAATGCAGTTCTTTTACATATGAAGCTGTTTGTCTCTTGCCGCTATCCTTGTCTGATGGTTATCTTGTTGATGTATACAGCACTTGGTGAGATTGAGATGGGAGGAACTCAGTGTTGCAGAACGAAATGAATTTGCTAACTTGACCATCAATTTGTTGTCAGAGGTTATTGGTCCTCATGAGGAGTGGGCTTTGAAGAGTCAAACAGCTGCATTAGTAGCAGAGGTTTTTCATGTGTTCTTTTCTCTTCATATTTGTTGTACTTCAGTTATTATATCTTAGCAATTATCTTATCTCTGTAGGTAGTTAGAAGAGAGGGGGTTACTTTGTTAAATACATTACTTCCCTCTATTGTTTCTCTGTCTAACACTGGCCCTGTTGAGGTATGTTTCTCACAGTACTGCAGCAAAAGATCTGTGCTTTGATCACCCCATTTTGGATCTTGTAACTGTATTGTCTATAACTGGTAGGCTGAGCTAGGTTCTATGATTCTAAGGTGGCTTCCAGAGGATATCACTGTTCACAACGAGGATCTAGAAGGTCAGTTTTGTTTTTTGCAGTTTCTCTGCCGTCATTGTTTGAAACTCTCTCTCTCTCTCTCTCTCTCATATATATATATATGACAAACATGTTCATTTTACTTATTATAAATTGCCACTTACATTCAACAGGTGATAAACGACGAGCACTGTTGCGTGGCCTTACCGAGGCACTGCCACAAATTCTACCTCTGTTATATTCTGTAAGTTTGTCTTCACTTTGTCTAGCAAATTTGGGGCACCATGTACAGGACATGCTAACTTAAGAATCTTCTGATATCTCTTCTGTAGCTAGTTGAGAAACATTTTGTAGCCGCTTTAAACGAGCACACGAAGCAGCAAATGAAGTTGGCTAAACATCATGTAGGGACAGTAACAGCTGTTCTAAATGCCATCAATGCATACGCTGAATGGGCTCCTGTAACAGATCTTGCCAAATATGGTTTAATTCATGGGTCTGTTGGCTTGAATATCTGATTCTCAAGGTTTCACTATGTTCTATCTCATTTATCTCAAGTGCCTTCCTATTTTGCAGATGTGGGTCCTTGCTTTCTTACAGTGATTTTCGCCTCCTTGCTTGCGAGTTCTTTAAAATAGTTTGTCAGAGGTATAGTAACACTGATGCATTCATAACTAAAAGCTCGTTCTATGGGTGCCTTTTCTGACATGTTCTTTGCTTGTGCAATGCAACCTAGCTCAGAAAACGACCTGCAGATGTCGCAGTTTGCGAGTATGATGCAGCAATGAGCAACATTTTCCAGGTGTTGATGAACATCTCCCAAGAATTTTTAACCAAATCTAGGATGCAGCCCATGGCTATTGATGAAAGTGAATACGAGTTTGGAGTTTGTATTTGCGAGACAGTAGTTGCTCTAGGTTCTTCTAACATGCAGTGCATACTGGTTGATGGAGCTAGAACTTCACACTTCCTACAACAAGTGAGCATTTCCAAATGCACCCCTCCAAATGATTAGTTCTACGTAGCATCTTACCTTCTAATTTTGTCCAAGTGCTAGCTGACTTGTCACCAGATGACTAGTTGGATATTGTATTGAGTTTGTGCATGTCTTCAATACTCATCAACACGAAGATCTCTACATGTTACCAGTTGGTTCTCGCTGTTCACTTTCTTGTGTTTAATTTGTTTTTGTTCCAAACAGATGCTGGAATATTACCAACATTACAGGATTGCACTCCATTTCCAATCTTTGTTGTTTTGGCTGGTATGCATCTGGTCTCTTGTGTAGTTCAAACGCGTGCCAGGTTGTTCTTTAACTCTGAAGAAGTTAACACAAAATTTATCTAGGTGGCATTGAGGGAACCATCGAAAGCTAAGTCTGTTGCTCGTGTTTCTGGTGACACCTCTCCTGCTGGAAATTTGGGTTCTGTTGGTGTCAGTTCAACTGAGAAGGAGAAAAAAGGGGTGTCATTATTTATTACCGATGAAATATACAGTACACTATTGGACGTTTCTTTCAAAAGAATGCTTAAGAAAAGTGCGAATTCATCTTCAAGTCTGTTGGAACTATGGAATGAAGAGCTCGAGGGGAAGAGTGACTTCAGCAACTATCGTACCAAATTGGTATGTCTTGTTTTTTCTTGGCATCTATATGGCCCTTGCCCCTTGCCGTCAATGATTTTCAGTATTTGCCTTCGCCATATTTGTTCGGACAATTAGTGAAAATCAAATAAAACTTTTCTGTGTCAAATGTTAGTATAACTGTCTACTGAAACACATTCACGTGGTTTACATTTATGTATGTCCATTAACCTCAGTGAAGGAGATTGTGGAGTCCACGGCATCACCGCCAGTCGATACGCCTGTGATCGTAACATCTATCCTCTGGGTAGAGGATGTCATGGCCTCATGGGTGTCCAGTACTGTTGCTCGCACGTCGTTTTTTCCTCTTCTTCTCCACCTGCCATTCTCTCCATCTACCCGAAACCCTAGATGAAACTCATGCTCGACTGTCGCGGAACTGCCTTGCTTCTTCCCTGGTGCCGTTAATGCCCCCTTGCTCTGTTGCGCTGTGGTATCATTTTCCAATAGATGCTCCCGGGCTCTTAACATCAATGTCCACACATGACTTCAGTCCTCTGGGTAGAGGATGCTATGGCCTTGTGGATGTCCAGTACTGTTGCTCGCACGTTGTGTTTTCCTCTTCTTCTCGACCTGTCATATCCTCCTACTTGCTCAACCGCTGGCTCGTTTGCCACCATGTTTCCACGGCACACCACCTTTCCTGTTTCCCTTATCTGGTTTCTTTCCTAACCCTAGACACAGCTGCCTTGCTTCTTCTCGTGCTGTTAATGGCCCCCTACATATGCCTCCTTTTGATCTGTTGCACCATAATTTTTGACCTCTGCCCTTTTGTGGGCTATTCGAAGCTAAAAAAAATTACCAGGTGAAACCAAAGTTTTCTGTTTGAGAGCTGAATTTTGAATTGAAAATTCCGTAACCTAAAAGTCGTTATTTTAGTTAAATGCTGAATTACCGCAATTTATAGTTGACTTGCTCGAGTTCAGTGTCAAAATTTTATCTGGATGAAATCAATTCCTTTTTCCTTTATGTTAAAAAAGTGCAGAATTTCCACAGTTGCAAATTGATCTGTTTATTTTGAATGAGCAAATTTCTTCCATGTTAAAGATGGAGCCCAGGAATCAGAAATTGTTTTTTCATAAAATGAATGATGGGTGGCGTGGTAGTATCTTCTCATCGAGACACTTAACAGAAGGTCATGGGTTCCATAGGATGCCTATTAAAAAGACATGGTTATTAATTGTTATCAGCTATACCTTGTACATGTGCCAAGGCAAGGCATGCTAGTTGTAATCATTTACCTTCGAGCATATCATATTCATTTGCCTACTGCCTTGTTATCGTTTTTCATCCTTTCAGCTTAGCCTTGTAATTTGTGGTAACAGCAATATATTTGCCACAAGTCTACTTACTGTATGTTCTGATAAAACCTGCATATGATGCTTTTTACTAAACACGTATTTTGATTCTTCCTGCAGCTGGATCTCATAAGAGTTATTGCTTCTCAAAGGCCTGTTATTGCTGCAGCAAACATTGTACAGAGAATAAATGTTGTTTCTGGAGATGCTAATCAAACAACAAAATCCCCCCAGGTCGAATACCTGCATACATTTACCACTTCAACTCAATGATTTGTCTTTTGCCACTTTATCTCAAAGAAAGTAACCTTCTAGTTCATGTTTTTATCTAATTATCTGTTTCAGGATCTTGACGCTATGGTAGGTGCCCAGCTGGGGCTTGAAACAGTTGTTAGTGCCATATTTGATGGCTCGGGTGATTATGCAAAGACTGACCATGAGGCAAAATTCCAAATTCACAGGACTTTTGAAGGTTTGATCTGTGTTTTATGGCTGATTTATTGTTTGGTTCTACAGCGCTCTTACTTTCTTCTGCTTGTGAACCAGGCTTACTTCAGCAGCTTCTTTCTTTGAAGTGGACAGAACCTAGCCTCATAGTTATTCATGGTCATTATTTGGATTCTCTGGGTCTGTACTTGAGACATTATCCAGATGTAGTTGCTAGTGTTGTGAACAAGCTTTTTGAACTATTGACATCTCTCCCGATTACAATTCAGGTACTTTGTCATTTTCGTCGTGGCAGTGAAATAAAATGAACTACCCTGATGTTGTTATTCGGTGAGGATGTTATGCTGGATGTAAATCCTTCACCCAGTTCAATCCTAATATGCTGATGCTATATTGAGCTCAACAATTATCTCCACGTGTGACCATTTCATGCATTTTATCTCCCTTCTGTTGTTCACTCTATTTAAATTGTTTTGGTACAATTCTATGTTTTAATTCTAGTTTTGTGTCATTTGTTGTAGCAACAGGGTCCATCAAATAATTCCCGGCAAGCTAGGTTACAGATTTGCTCATCATTCATTCGCATATCAAGAGCTGCTGATAAAGCACTTCTGCCTCATATGAAGGTTAGGCTCTGTTCACAATTGATTTCTGTTACTCCCTCCGCTCAAAATTAATTGAAGTTGTACTTTTGTCATAAGTCAAACTTATTTATGTCTAACCAAGCCTATAGAAAAATATATCAACATATAGTATATAGAACATTCATTAGATTCTTTAGCGTCCTTGCCGTGGTTATCCAGCAGATCAGGGACTAGGGAAGGATTTGAACCAGGGGAAGAACAGAGAAGAGAGACGAGGCAATGATTTGTCATTTCATTAGGTATCGAGTCATCTCTTCTTAGTACATTTTATAGTGCCATCTTTACAGGGCCATGGGCCTCAATGGCTATCACAAAAAGTCCACTATCCAGCACACACCCAAGCCCGGGTAAAGGAGGAGGGTTGTGATAGGCTTGGTGAGCCAACGTAAAAACTCAGCCACTCTTATGGAGATGAAACCCAAAAGATTTTCGTTGGGGCGTAACCCTCTCAGCGACGCGCCACATCGGAACCCGGGTGTGGTGGAAAATGGGCAAGGTCCGGGCCGTCACCCCCCAGGTGGCGCGCCGTATCTTGATCCGAATACGGTGGCAAGTGAGCGAGAATCGGGTCGTCGCATCCTTAGTGGCGCGCTACATCGGCGCCCGGATGTAGTGGAAAATGAGCAAGGGTTTCGCATTTGACTCGACGAGTGCGAAGGGTAAGGAGGCTAGCCGAGCCTAGGAGGATTCGCTTAGGTAGCTGGAACGTAGGGTCTCTGACAGGGAAGCTTCGGGAGCTAGTTGATGCAGCGGTGAGGAGAGGTGTTGATATCCTTTGCGTCCAAGAAACCAAATGGAGAGGACAGAAGGCGAAGGAGGTGGAGGATACCGGCTTCAAGCTGTGGTACACGGGGACAGCTGCAAACAGAAATGGCGTAGGCATCTTGATCAACAAGAGCCTCAAGTATGGAGTGGTAGACGTCAAGAGACGTGGGGACCGGATTATCCTGGTCAAGCTGGTAGTTGAGGACTTGGTTCGCAATGTTATCAGCGCGTATGCCCCGCAAGTAGGCCACAATGAGAACACCAAGAGGGAGTTCTGGGAAGGCCTGGAAGACATGGTTAGGAGTGTACCGATTAGGGGGAAGCTCTTCATAGGAGGAGACCTCAATGGCCACGTGGGTACATCTAACACAGGTTTTGAAGGGGCGCATGGGGGCTTTGGCTATGGCATCAGGAATCAAGAAGGAGAAGATGTCTTAAGCTTTGCTCTAGCCTACAACATGATTGTAGCTAACACCCTCTTTAGAAAGAGAGAATCACATCTGGTGACCTTTAGTAGTGGCCAACACTCCAGCCAGATTGATTTCATCCTCTTGAGAAGAGAAGATAGGCGTGCGTGCCTAGACTGTAAGGTGATACCTGGAGAGAGTGTTGTACCCCAGCATAAGCTGGTGATTGCTGACTTCCGCTTTCGAATTCGTGTCCAGCGGGATAAGCGTGCCAAAGTCGCTAGAACGAAGTGGTGGAAGCTCAAGGGGGAGGTAGCTCAGGCATTCAAGGAGAGGGTCATTAAGGAGGGCCCTTGGGAGGAAGGAGGGGATGCGGACAATGTGTGGATGAAGATGGCGACTTGCATTCGTAAGGTGGCCTTGGAGGAGTTTGGAGTGTCCAGGGGAAGGAGAAGCGAAGATAAGGATACCTGGTGGTGGAATGATGATGTCCAGAAGGCGATTAAAGAGAAGATTGTTTCAGACGCCTATACCTGGATAGGAGTGCAGACAACATAGAGAAGTACAAGATGGCGAAGAAGGCCGCAAAGCGAGCTGTTGGTGAAGCAAGGGGTCGGGCATATGAGGACCTCTACCAACGGTTAGGCACGAAGGAAGGCGAAAGGGACATCTATAAGATGGCCAAGATCCGAGAGAGGAAGACAAGGGATATTGGCCAAGTCAAATGCATCAAGGACGGAGCAGGCCAACTCTTGATGAAGGACGAGGAGATAAAGCATGGATGGCGGGAGTACTTCGACAAGCTGTTCAATGGGGAGAATGAGAGTTCTACCATTGAACTGGACGACTCCTTTGATGAGACCAGCATGCGTTTTGTGCGGCGAATCCAGGAGTCTGAGGTCAAGGAGGCTTTAAAAAGGATGAAAGGAGGCAAGGCGATGGGCCCTGATTGTATCCCGATTGAGGTGTGGAAAGGTCTCGGGGACATAGCGATAGTATGGCTAACCAAGCTTTTCAACCTCATTTTTCGGGCAAACAAGATGCCAGAAGAATGGAGACGGAGTATATTAGTACCAATCTTCAAGAACAAGGGGGATGTTCAGTGCTGTACTAATTACCGTGGAATTAAGCTGATGAGCCATACAATGAAGCTATGGGAGAGAGTCATTGAGCACCGCTTAAGAAGAATGACAAGCGTGACCAAAAATCAGTTTGGTTTCATGCCTGGGAGGTCGACCATGGAAGCCATTTTCTTGGTACGACAACTTATGGAGAGATATAGGGAGCAAAAGGACTTGCATATGGTGTTCATTGACTTGGAGAAGGCCTATGATAAGATACCACGGAATGTCATGTGGTGGGCCTTGGAGAAACACAAAGTCCCAGCAAAGTACATTACCCTCATCAAGGACATGTACGATAATGTTGTGACAAGTGTTCGAACAAGTGATATCGACATTGATGACTTCCCGATTAAGATAGGACTGCATCAGGGGTCAGCTTTGAGCCCTTATCTTTTTGCATTGGTGATGGATGAGGTCACAAGGGATATACAAGGAGATATCCCATGGTGTATGCTCTTTGCGGATGATGTGGTGCTAGTTGACGATAGTCGGACGGGGGTAAATAGGAAGTTAGAGTTATGGAGACAAACCTTGGAATCGGAAGGGTTTAGGCTTAGTATAACTAAAACCGAGTACATGATGTGCGGTTTCAGTACTACTAGGTGTGAGGAGGAGGAGGTTAGCCTTGATGGCCAGGTGGTACCTTAGAAGGAAACCTTTCGGTATTTGGGGTCAATGCTGCAGGAGGATGGGGGTATTGATGAAGATGTGAACCATCGAATCAAAGCCGGAGGGATGAAGTGGCGCCAAGCTTCTGGCATTCTCTGTGACAAGAGAGTGCCACAAAAGCTAAAAGGCAAGTTCTACAGGACGGCGGTTCGACCCGCAATGTTGTATGGCGCTGAGTGTTGGCCGACTAAAAGGCGACATGTTCAACAGTTAGGTGTGGCGGAGATGCGTATGTTGAAATGGATGTGTGGCCACATGAGGAAGGATCGAGTCCGGAATGATGATATACGAGATAGAGTTGGGGTAGCACCAATTGAATAGAAGCTTGTCCAACATCGTCTGAGATGGTTTGGGCATATTCAGCGCAGGCCTCCAGAAGCTTCAGTGCATAGCGGCCGGCTAAAGCGTGCGGAGAATATCAAGAGAGGGCGGGGTAGACCGAATTTGACATGGGAGGAGTCCGTTAGGAGAGACCTGAAGGATTGGAGTATCACCAAAGAGCTAGCTATGGACAGGGGTGCGTGGAAGCTTGCTATCCGTGTGCTAGAGCCATGAGTTGGTTGCGAGATCTTATGGGTTTCACCTCTAGCCTACCCCAACTTGTTTGGGACTAAAGGCTTTGTTGTTGTTGTTGTATCCAGCACACACCCAAGCCTATACTCCAAGTTCAAATGCACGCAAGCTCCTGCTGGCACCAGCTAATCTGCCACGTCCTTTAGCTTGTGCTTAGTTGACAGTGTTTCTCCTAGCGCTAGCATGGCGGTACTGGCTGATTCTCTATTAACATATATTTTTGTAATATATATGTAGATTTTAGTACATTTTCCTATAGAGTTGGTCGAACTTTAACTTGTCTGACTCAGGACAAAGCTAGAACTTCAACTAATTTGGAACGGAAGGAATACCATTTGATCTTACATAAAGGTCTGCACTACACAGCATTGTTTTTAAGGTGACCCGCCTTAGATGCTTCGGTGACGCTTAGGCGGCAAGGCACCCTGGCAAGCGCAAGCTAAGCCTTGCAATTATGACACCTAGGCATCAGGACGGTGGGTGCTCGCCTTAGGTTACCGCGTCCTTAAAAACATTTGTACGCAGACTATGTTTGTGAGGCTATGGCAGATTATATCTATTTGCGAATCTATGACAGGCTACTTACAGTACCATCTTGAAGTTGTTAATTGCACTTGTGTTGTTTGGATTAAAGTTATCTTTTGTGGATAAGCCAGTTTGCAGAAGAAGAATAGTTGGGTTTTCATAATCTCGAAGTATAAATGTGGAAAACATGCTCGCCGTGTAGGTGATTTCTGTTGATGGCCGTCCAGTTTGGTATAGTTCAGTCAATTTGTAAAGATATACCATTAAATTATAGTGGTGCGGACCTTACCTTGTGGCTGCAAGGGGAGAGGTATACATAGGGTATGATTGAAGAATAGAGTGATTCTTCTTGCTTGATTCCCTCAAAAGTTACACAGCTGACACTACCACATCCTAATTTGACCTGCTGTATTCTAATCAGGAAACATCCTGAAACATGTATTTGATACATGCTTCCTGAACTCTTCCCAAGTCATCTTCCTAATTCTGTCTCTTAACTCAAGTTCCTGATTCAGTTCGTCCACCTCCTGGACTCTCCTCTGGCTGACTCTTACCTTGATTTTCTTTATTTCTTGGACATGATTCACACATCACCGCATGCCCTGTACGTTGTACGCCTTGCTGGCCGTCTGGCAGCAGATTTTCTTTATTTCTTGGACATGATTCACACATCACCGCATGCCCTGTACGTTGTACGCCTTGCTGGCCTTCTAGCAGCAATTTATAAGTCGATGAACTTTGTAGCCAGCCTTCAACTAGGTGGAAAAAAGTACGTGAACTGGATTAGAATGATCTGCATTCTAACCTATTTCGGCATGCATCATGTATATTTGCTTTACAGAATGCAGTTCACTGTCGCATCTGTTTTCTTTCAGAAATTTGGTTGCTAAAAGTGCTTTGCCAATGATGCAGAACATTGCCGATACCATGGCTTACCTTCAAGGAGAGGGCCGCTTACTACGGGCTGAGCATGATCACCTATGTGAAGCATTTCTTATTATGGCCTCCTCGTCTGGGTATTTCGCCATGACACCTTTTTCACATATTTTCGCAACTATGATAACATGATGTTGCTTCCACTAGTTTCATATATTTTAACATCTTTGTAGGATTCAACAGCAACAGGAAGTCCTGGCCTGGTTACTTGAACCTCTTAACAAAACATGGACCCAAGTGGAATGGCAAACTGCATACTTGTCTGACCCATCTGGTTTGACAGACATGTTCGCTGACACCCAATTTATGTGGTCAATTTATCACACGGTTACGTTCTTTGAGAAGGCACTCAAACGGAGCGGTACCAAAAGGTCTACAACAGCTCCGCAAGCAGCCATCACCACAACAACAGCAACTGGTTATCTGCATCCGATGTCTTCACATCTATCATGGATTCTGCCCCCTCTCTTAAGGGTAATTTGACACATTGTTTGTATCAGCTTAGATAATAAGGACAAGACATCAAGGATGGAAGTTTTATAATCAGGATCCTTTATTAATTCTTCTGTAGCTTATGAACTGAGTAATCTGATGACTGACTATAGTTTGGACTCAGTTTTTATTTGTCTCTTTTGTTGGATGATCTTCAGTAGTGTGGTGGCTGACTATACACGCTCTTCACCAGAACATTAACTTCTCTTTAGCCGTTATACATAGGTTAATCTGATACTTTCTGTTTCCCTTTTGTTGCCCAATCTTCAGCTGCTGAGATGTATACATGCACTTTGGGCTGAGCCATTTGCTCAGTCGCTGACAGGAGAAATCAAAGCGGCCAAAAGCATGACTATCTCGGAGCAGGCCAGTCTCCTGGGAGAGACAAGTAAACCTACCAAGGGCCAGGTTGCACCTGCTGATGGATTACTGGATGTTCAAAGGGAGGGAGAGTCTAAGGAAAATAACATAAGAAACTGGTTACGTGGCGTCCGTGACAGTGGGTAAGGATTCTTAATTAGAGTACTGCAAATATTCACTTTGTATTTTTGAAGTTAAGTTGATTCCCCATTCAATCTTAAAGAGCATTATTGGTACCATCTATATTGTTCATCAATTTGATGTTCTGATAATCCTTGATGACACGAGAACAGTTGAGCTACGCTTACCAGAAATTTTCATCTTGCATGTTAAGTAGCCATTGCTCCTGTAATCTATCTTTGACCCAAGTGAGAATACCATACTACAGGTACAATCTTATAGGATTAGCAGCTACTCTTGGTGAGGCATTTTTCAGATGCATAGATGGTTCCTCTGTCATCCTTGCTCTTATGGAGAATGTGCAAGTTATGGAGTTTCGTCATTTGCGCCAACTCATGCACCTTGCTGTTGTTCCTTTGGTTAAATATTGCCCTGCTGAACTATGGCAGATATGGACAGCGAACCTTTTGCAGCCAATATTTGTTCATTGTCAGCAAGCTCTTGATTATTCATGGTCCAGTCTTCTACGCGAGGGACGAGCTAAGGTTCCTGATAGCTTCGGTAATCTTTCTGGGTCAGAACTTAAGGTTGAGGTGATGGAAGAGAAGCTGTTACGAGACTTGACTCGTGAAGTTTGTTCTGTGCTTTGGGTTTTAGCATTACCTGGTTTGAACAGTGGACTTCCATCTTTGGAACAACTTGGACCTGTCAACCGGATTGATTCTTCTCTTAAAAGTCTGGAGTCATTTGCTTCCAGCTCTCTTACTGGGTACTGGAAAATTTTCTTGCCACATATATGTGTTTACCTTAGTTCTTAAATTTCATCGAGTAACATCTCAACAAATGAACAAAGATTGACTGGTACTAATCATTTGCAGATTTCTTATGCTTAATGTTGGCACTGCCCTTCCTGCTTTGAGAATAACTGTTGAAGTGTTCAGTTGGACAGATAGTGAAGCAGTGACTAAAGTAATACCCTTTTGTGGTGCATTGATTCACCTTGCTGTTGCAACAAACCGGGCTGAGCTGAGGCAGTTTGTTGGGAACGATCTATTTTCTTCTATAATACAGGGCTTATCTGTTGAGTTGAATGCCGTTGTTAGTGCAGAGCTTATTGGACTTTGTCGAGAAATATATCTTTATCTGTCAGACAAAGATCCTGCACCTAAACAGGTATTTTTTCTGAGATCATGACAGAGTATCTAGTTACTTGATGAAAATATGTGATTTGAGAATTATATCTTAGATAACTGTTTCTACTTCTTCAAGAGGTATTTAGACCCTGGAAGTGATTCTTATGCTATACATAAGATTGAATGCTATCAAAGCTATAGCTAATTACTTGGTGTAAATAACTACGGTTTATATAACTGTTGCTCTTTTTTTGGACGACTTTGCTATTTAAATCTCATGCACCAACCAGTATAACCAAAAGATCGATCGGACGGGGAAGGTTGGGCAATCCACAAATACTTTAACACCCCCTCTCTTGTGTCTCGATAAGGCCTAAACGTGGGCATAAGGAGGATTTTTTAAATTTATTTTAATTGCGATGTTGGCCAAGTCAAATGCATCAAGGACGGAGCAGACCAACTCCTGGTGAAGGTCGAAGAGATTAAGCATAGACCGAATTTGACATGGGAGGAGTCCGTAAAGAGAGATCTGAAGGATTGGAGTATCACCAAAGAACTAGCTATGGACAGGGGTGCGTGGAAGCTTGCTATCCATGTGCCCGAACCATGAGTTGGTCACGAGATCTTATGGGTTTCACCTCTAGCCTACCCCAACTTGTTTGGGACTACAGGCTTTGTTGTTGTTGTTGTTGTTGTTGTTGTTGCGAAAGCCGAGGTTTGAATTGGGTTGTTGCGGTTATGGGTTGACTGTCTAATTGTCCAGGCGGTAATGATAGTATATTGTATCTAACTATGCTTGCTCTAATGACTTGCCCTTTCTCCTGTTAAAAGGTGGGTACCTTTCCCTAAATCTTCTCCCATGCATGATGTTCTCCGGTTCTTTGTATTCCAGATCTCTTAATCGAAGAAATAGAAGTTTGAGAAGGAATACTGCTAAAAACCTACTTCTCTCTCAAATAAAAACCTAGTTCACTCGCTAAGCATCCATGGCTGAATTGTGAAAGCGTCGACCAACCTATAGTTCACTCGCTAAGCATCCATGGCTGAATTGTGAAAGCGTCGACCAACCTATAGTTCACTCGGTAAAGCATCCATGGCTTAATGGTGAAAGCACCCACCAACCTAGTTCACTTGCTAAAGCATCCTTGGCTGAATGGTGAAAGTGCCCACCAACCTAGTTCACTCGCTAAAGCATCCATAGCTGTTGTCCTGTATTGATCAGGGTGGTATATGGTGGCATAATTACCACTAACCAACTATCCATCAACTGACCCAGTAGACACCCTTCCGTTAACGCCAAGAGCTGTTGTTAGTAAGAGGTCCTTTTTCCTTTCCTGTAGAAGTTTTTTATGCTGCGCAGGTTGACCCTATCCAAGATGCAAATTCTTGTATGTAGTTGCCAGTAAAAACTTGAGTTTGTTATTATGGGTAGTTCCTACAAAGAATCGGACTAATGATGTATACAATGCTTGAGTTATTGACTATATAAAGCAGATTGAGTAGTGAAGTCTTGTGCTATGAATGCATAAGGAGGTAAAGAGTTCATATGTTGAGCTACTAAGTAAGCTGCTGCCTTTTATAGTAATGCGGAGTGACATAATCAATTGAATTCGATTGGTACCTCGAACTCCATTGGCCCCTTACCTCAAGTCGGGATAAGAAGATAAATTGTACATTTCCTTGTTTAAACATGAGTTCAAACTCATTTCGCGTGCATCCAGTAGGAATTGAGCCCGCAAATTTACCACCAAGCGAAGCCAGTGGTTTCTTGGTCATGACTCATGACCCGCTAAAACAAAAGTGACATTAAAGAGTGTTCCTAAATCGGAAGTCCTTTATTTGTATACAACACGCACATATTCCTCCCTACGTGGGTAATACTAGTTACAATAGAGCGACCCCCCCCCCCCTTCAAATCGTGAAAACTCACAGGCTGAACTCCATCTTGATATTGTTGTTGGTGGTGTATGAATGGGGCTCGCGTTCATGGTGGTGTGTGGCTGTTCCTTGTGGGGCTCACCCATGCACCAAGCTAATAGGAGGTAAGGCTAGGGTGGGTTTGGACGTTGTAGGTTGTGGGGTGGTTGGCTGGCTGGTGCTGCAGGCGTCTGAGTTGCTCGGCTTGCTCCATATGTGGAGGTGGTGTAGGTTTTGTATGGGAAGTCGCTCGCATGGCAGAGGGTGTCGCTGGTGCTTGGTTTGGTTGTCGTGTCCTGATCCGACAGGGTGGAGAGTTGTGGCCTATCATGAGGTGAGGTGCTGTCTTGGGGGACTGCATGTGGCGGTGCTATGGCGGTGACGTCGGAGGCTTGCCAATAGCGTCTTCATGTCGATCATAGTGGTTTTACTGTCGCTTGGGCCAATCACTAGTAAGTGAGTTTAGTTCAAGCCCCCTGGTGGAGATTCTTGAATGGCGATCATTGGCTTTCATCAATGAGTGTTCGAAACCTTGCTTGTAGACCTGCGAAAGCTGGCCGCTGTAGGTATCATGGCCTTCTCAACGCACCGCCTTCTTGTCTCGCGTTGGTCTCTACTCTCTAGGTGGAGCCCCTGTGGGACTCAAGCAACTTGGGCGACGTGCATTGGTTAGACCGCTCCATGCTTGCATCCTGTGCCGCTATATCTTGGAGGCCCATCCAACCATCAACCTTTCCAACTTGAGCTAGCATGCCCCTCCTGGGCTATCAATCTTTGGCGCAAGGGTATTGTCGAGCGGGTCATCGTTGTGTAGAAGCAGGGTTTGTGGTAAGGGCCGTCAAGTCCTGCTAATCTAATATTAATGACGCACACTTGTATTTTAATTAGACTAGCACAATGCCCGTGCGTTGCTACGAAGCCATAAAAACAATGAATCACCAATGGCTTAGGAGATCATCATAAGATGATGGTGTCTTGCGCCTATTGCATGGTTCATGATTAAAAAGAGTGCGAATATAACAGAAGATCATGTTGCAGTCGCTAAAGAGTCTCGAGCGACCATAGTAGGTCCTTTGCAAGATTCTAGCGAGATACATTTTGAAATTGGGACATAGGAGAATGGGCGTGAGTAAGTTGAATGCACAAGATCAAAGATTAGATAGGAGGACAAAAATCTATCGCCGCATTGAATTGTAATTTGTTTGCCCTCTTCTGCTATGACATGGAACCGAAAGAGTTTGTTGGGCAGAGGAACTAAAATCACGGCGATGATTTTGAATTGGAGGCATACTTGCATTTATAATTTGTGTTCCTATAAGAATGTTATTATCAGATTAGGGTAGCAGTGTATTTGTTTACTTGGGATGGTTCCCACACCTAGTAGAAGTAACATTTGTTTATTTATGTCTCTTGGAAGGTTGCTACTCCCACATGTGGGCAGTGCATTTGTTTATTTGTGTGATCCCACATGTGAACTCACCACCAACTCCAACCTTTATAAGTAGGAAAGATTACTAGAGTTTAAATTTTACCTTGGGATTCTTGGTGATGCCTGAGCGTGTATCTAGTACTTCCTCCTAGCCCCAGGCCACCTGAGCGTAAGGGCAAAGGATACTTAGGTTTTGGTGGTTAATGTTCCATGAGGAACGTGAGTGGGTTGTTGTGGCTTCGATGCCATCCCAAGGCTCTTACAATACCCGATTTCGCTCCACGGCTAGTTTGCCTGCAATACGTTTTACCTGGTTCACTCTTGTCAGCTATCCGAGGGCAATCATTTTCCAACCGAAGGTAGGGATGAAAGTATAGGGTAGTTTACCTCTTAGCGCTCCCATCCTCTCCTTGAATGTTGTCTGATACCAAAGCTGAAGCACTAGTTGTGTTCCAGGAATGTCTTATTGTGGCATGCCTCGAGATTTCGAGGTGCTGTTTTTCGGCACATGTGAAAAAAGACTCATAAGTTAGCGAGAAAGAGGAGGGTCTCAGTAGGACGATTTTATTGTTCTATCTGGTCCGAAAGCTAGGTTGCTACTCCGAGTACAACAAACCCTTCTACCTCCTTGTATACATGTCTTGCCGTTCTCGCTCACCTTTTTTTGATTGGGGACTTGGGGTGTGATCTTCTGGAGAGGGGAACAGACACGGCGGTTCTTCGTTTTTTCCAGTAGGTGCCTACGATGTCCCTGTTAAAATATACTCAATTGCGCAAGGGTCAGCTTATTGTGTTTCTTTTGTATAAGCAGGATGTTTTTATTCTGGGACGAAGAGCATTGCAGGTATTAGACCGGGGGTGCACATTCCTTTAGTGGAACCTCATGTTCCTTATCACGTGTCAACATTATTTATTCGACATTATTTGTTCCATGACGTGAAACATGACCATCAACTTATGCATGTGCTAGTCTAATAGTCATGTGTCCTCACATGAATTCCGACTAGGGACTAGTTTCACAAACAACTATGATCGCCTCTAGGGCATATATCTATCAACTGATATTATTCAAGGAACATCTAATAAACCATGGATACTAGTAATATTATTCAATGAACATTCAATAAACCATGGCTATACTGAAATATAATCTTCTATGATTGCCTCTAGGGCATATATCTAACAGTTGGCATGTTCTATCAGCCATCTGAATTGTTTTCGAGTAAGTGGGATATATGTTTTATACTCCCTCCGTCCACGAATAAGTGTACATCTAGCTTTTGTCCTAAGTCAAAGTTTTAAATTTTTGAAAAACTATATAGAAAAGAGTAGTAACATATGACACAAAATTGGTATATTATGAAGTACATTCCAAAACGGATCTACTGATACTAATTTAGTGCCATAAATGCTGCTACTTTTCCCTAAAAAGTTGGTCAAAGTTTTAAAACTTAGGACAAAAGCTAGATGTACACTTATTCGTGGGTGGACGGAGTAAGCATCAAGGGAACCTGTAACATGCTTAGAAGCTTCCGAAGCTACAATCCAGTCTACATGTGGCTGTATGTATGTGGAAGCAAGAGCCTAAGGGTGTGTTTGGTAGCCTGCATGGAGGGTGCATGAGCCTAAAAGTTCAACATCGAACCCACTTTTCGCTGTTTGGTAAGGTGCATGGGCTCCTGTGGGCTATGCTCAACCGATGCAAAAAGGGCCCTCAACTATGCTCGCTCGAGCACCCCCA
The DNA here is from genome assembly GCF_018294505.1 of Triticum aestivum. Taxonomy (NCBI): domain Eukaryota; kingdom Viridiplantae; phylum Streptophyta; class Magnoliopsida; order Poales; family Poaceae; genus Triticum; species Triticum aestivum. Next base: position 266,170,607 of record NC_057802.1, read on the forward strand.
GCGAGGCGAGCCGGGGTCAGCTAGGCTGCGTTCGACCCACGACCCCCTCGAACGACCACCCCTCCCCAACCCCGCCTCTCCCTCGTGACCCCAATTTTTTGACTTAGCCGCCCCTCTTCAACCTCGTCGCCGCCGCCGTGGAGGTAGCGCCTCCACCCTTCCTCCCTTCTTTCACCTACTTCTCCCTCCTCCCTTCCTTACTAACTTCCACTAACCCTCTCCCCCTCCCCGTCCAGCCGCCATGCCTGAGCTCCGGCCAGTTCGTCCACCCCCATGGCGACGGCGAATGGCGGGAGGCCTCGCGGGGCTGTGCTCACGGCGGACGCGGGTGTGACGCGGGTCCGCAGTAGGCGCAGGACTTCGCCAACGAGCTGCTGCTGCCGGTCAACGGGATGGAGGTCGACCGCGTGCTCCGCGCTATGTGCCGCCGTAGTGCCCGACAGTGGTCCTCGATCTGGAGATGCTGCCGCCGCTGCACCTCACACACTCCCTGTTGATCCATTCCTCACTCCGTTTCACTTGTTCCTTCCTCTTGATTTTGATTGGAATTGGTAATAGTTCTGCTGCATGATGCATTCGTCAGGTTCAGTAGGTTCAGTAGTAGTAGCAGCACTACTGAAGCACAAGAAGAAATCGATTTCTTTAGTTTTATGCAATTGTTATTGTTCTACTGGAATCCAATAAAGCTATGTAATATGAATCTAGTGATGTTATATTGCTGAGATTATGTTTATTGCTCCAATATGCTGAGATATGAATCTAGTAATTGTTTCTTCATATTTATATATAGCCGAAATAAATCTTTCATTGTTCAGATTATGTTGAAACGGTGATGTTTTATTGCTTGAATTATTAGTGAAATGTAGAAATGTTGTTCGAAATTGTATTAGCATAAAAAACTTTATTGATGCAGCCTACCTCAGATACAGGCTACCAAACAGTCTCGACAGAGCATGTCTCAACACATACATCACAACCAAACAACTGCACATGCATGTACCCAGCATGTCTAGACTTGGCATGTCTCAAAGAGGAACAACTATGCTCAGGTGGGAACAGCTGCCAAACACACCCTAAGCCTAAGCCTAAGTACCTTCACCCGCCTGGGCATAGTTGGCTTAGCAAAGTGTTCAGCGGCTGTGGTTGCGCCCTTGGGTACTACAGGACAATTTTCTCTTCCTGCCTCAGTGCCTCCACCTTTCTCTGGACCTCCACCATCATCATCACACCAAGCTCCAAGAGTAAATGGTTTCCAATGTCTCCCATGTTGCTAGTTGCTACTGCATTTGTGTTGGCCTCCACCATCCTAGCGATGGATATGGTGAAACAGATACCATTTGCCATGCAACCATGGTTGAACTAGTGCTATTCCACATACGCCATTTAGTACTTATCTTATCAACAGGTTCAACACAGGTTTCCTGCAAGTGGTGTTCCACTCCTTTTGTCCCAAGGATCAGCTTGGCCCTTAGACCAACTCAAGTAGTTCTTGCTCCCGTCTAACTCGACGACCTCATTTGACATTAACTTCAGCTTCAGCTCAGGAGCAACCTTGCCAGTTCTTGCTCCCCTCTAATATGTTCGTCATCTCTACCGGCCTAATGGCCATGGTTTCATTAGGGGGTCTGAACAGATGGAGAGAGGAGAGGGGCTCTGATACTAAGTTGTAGGGGTGCAGGACGGCGTCCCGCAAAACAGCCAAGCTAGTACACAGCTAGTATAAATTAATGTGACGCACGTCAATCTGCCTAGAACTATTGCCATTGAATTGGAAGCGGGACGGGTTCGGGCGCCGCCCTGCACCCCTACTAAATTGTAAATGAGGAAATTTCTCCATGTCCTCTCCTGGACACAACCTTTATTTGTATTGCATTTACAGTTAGGTCCTGGTACGATACTACTACAACAATACTCGTGAAAAGATGAGGTGACCATGATGATGTTACAAGTTGCAAGGGAGCACTACTGCAACTGGAGCCATGAAGAGTTGACTTGCAGGAGCAGCAATGGCGTCCCACAGTAGCTGCAGGTCTGAGACCAAATAAATCCTCCAGGTAGGGCTACAAAGAAGACAACCCAAAGTCCGATGTATGTACATGGATGTTCCACAACCAAAGCCCGGTCTATGTGCAGGTCTGACGTATGGTTGACTTCAAGGTGGTAGAGAATGTGGGGTTATATTTGGACTTGAGTTATAATCATGTGGAT